>NW_006790410.1:53243-123466 GCF_000442215.2 Lipotes vexillifer | reverse complement strand
ACCGCACACTATATATATATATATATATATATATATATATATATATGTATATATATATATACATATATATATATACAAATTATTAATTGTAAAAAAGAAAATTTAATAATCAAGAAAAGATACAAACGGACTGGTGAAGGAAGAAGAGAGAGAAGATGGAGAGGAGAAGAAAGAGGAGGAAAGGGAAGGAATTTCACCTTTTTATATTTTATACCCATTGTAGATATTTTGGTGAATATTCCTCAAGAATGTTTTCAGTCCTTCCATGTCAATAAACGTCCAACTTTCTATTACTCACAGCCTTGAATTTAATTCTTTAGATGTTCCATGATTTACTTATAAGTTTTCTCTGCTACACTATTAGATACACATATGAGTACAAGTGGCTTGTGGGTGAACAGGTTTGCATACATGCCAGTTCCTTTACATACATTCATGGAAGAACAATTGCTGGTTCAAATGGTACATATTTCTAAGGTTAAATTTTCTAATGGTAAATTTATATTATGGAACAGCGTGCAAATTTACCATAAGTATATTTGGAGAGTGCCAATCCTGTACATAAAGTTTCCTCTCTTCTACTAATCATACACCTCATCCTTCTTTATATTTTCCATCTTTGATTACCTATGGCCACTTTGCCTTTTTCTTGTTCAATAAATTCTGTGTGTGAGAATGAGTTGCTTTTTTAATTCCCTTTGCCCATTTTAGAAAGGAGACACAGACTTTTTAAACTATTGATGTCAGTTTTACATTTCAGATTAAATATTTTATCTTTCACATGTGGTACAAATATTTTTCTCTCAATTGGGCAGTTTGTAGGTGATCTTTTGGAAGTATAGAATTTATGTATCTAAAATTTTTTACTGTTTATGTCAAGTAAAATTATTATATTTATATATATATACTTACTATATTAAATTATATGTATTTAAATTATATTACATATTAAAATATTAAATATAAATATTCCTTGTCACAGACTATATTCACATATACATTCTTCTAACTCTTTCATGGTTCCTTTCTTAATATTGACATTTTTATGGATTTGAATTTCATATTTTTGTTTGTTGTTTGCAGTTTAATTTTATTCATGTAATTTTGGAGATACAAAAGTTTTATATTTTTATGTAAACAATTCATTAATCTTCTGATTTCTTGCTTTGGTGTTTGCTTAGAATGCCACCTGCTATTGTCATTATGAAAAAAGATGAGAGGTGGCCTACTCTTTGAAGAGTGGCCCTGCTGGCGTTACACTTACTGATTGGGTTGTATCTTACCTCCACTCAAATACACTCCATCCAGAGCTTGACACACAGGCCGTCAGCACACATTTGAGACAAGGTTTCATGAGGAGGGCAAACCTGGCCAGACAGGATAGAAGTGGAGGGTTAAATCAATGTCAAAGAGTGTTCTGCTTATGTTCTTTCATAAAAGTTTTATGGTTTCTGGTCTGATATTTAGGTCTTTAATCCATTTAGAGTTTATTTTCGTATATGGTGTTAGAGAATGTTCTAATTTCATTCTTTTATATGTAGCTGTCCAGTTTTCCCAGCACCACTTATTGAAAAGACTGTCTTTTCTCCATTGTATATTCTTGCCTCCTTTGTCATAGATTAATTGACCATGAGTGTGTGGGTTTATTTCTGGGCTTTCTATCCTGTTCCATTGATCTATATCTGTTTTTGTGCCACTACCATACTGTTCTTATTACTGTAGCTTTGTCATACAGTCTGAAGTCAGGGAACTTAATACCTCCGGCTTTGTTCTTTTTTTCTCAAGATTACTTTGGCAATTCTGGATCTTTTGTGGTTTCATATAAATTTTAGGATTATTTGTTCTAGTTGTGTGAAAAATGTCATGAGTATTTTGACAGGGATTTCACTAAATCTGTGATTGTTTTGGGTAGTACAGTAAGTCCTCTACATACGAATGAGTTCCATTCCAAGAACACGTTCATAAGTCTGATTTGTTCTTAAGTCCAACAAAGTTAGCTTAGGTACCCAACTAACACAATCAACTATATAATACTGTACTGTAATAGGTTTATAATACTTTTCAAACAAATAATACATAAAAACAAACACAAAAAATAAACATTTTTAATCTTATACAACAGTACCTTGAAAAGTACAGTAGTACAGTACAACAGCTGGCATATAGGGGCTGGCATCGAGTGAACAGGCAAGAAGAGTTACTGACTGGTTCTGGGTGTACTCTGATGCTTTTGCAAAAATGTTCCTATAAAAGGGTTTCATCTTCAAGGAATTCATGGAAAAGACTGACAAGTACAGGTTTCTAGTAACTGACTATACTGCTGAACTGAATGAATAAGCATTTTCAGAAATCTAATGGAAAACTGAAGAATTCATAAAAGTGCTAACAAAAGATCAAGATGAAAAAAAACTTAATTACATGGGACTGAGTGAACTGATGAGGATGACTATAATTTTTGTGACTTTCTGTTTGAATAAAAAAAAAAATTCTACAAGGACTCAGAGGCAAAAAATATCCAAATCAATTTTCACTGCAAAGTAAAGGAGCTGTTACAGTGGAGGATTACTGGATTGAATGTCAATATTATGACATAGTATGAGTGTGTTTCGTGTTTGGTAATTGCAATCATTGTTGCTTTTGTTGTGGTCATCCATTTACAATGCTTGGTGTCAGCTTATTTATTTCGTAAAAATAAAACACAGTGTGTGTGTGTGTGTGTGTGTGTGTGTGTGTGTGTGTGTGTGTGAAAGAAAAAAAAATTTAAAACTTTAAAAAAAGAAAAGAAGAGTTACTGACTGGAGGAGGGAGAGGAGGTGGGAGATTGTAGAGCTGAAGGATCATCAGCAATAGGAGACAGAGGGAAAGCTGCAATTTCACTCACTCCTGACTTTGATGGAACAAATGTTTGCATCTTTGAAAGTTTGCAACTTGAAGGATCGTATGTAGGGGACTTACTGTATGGCCATTTTAACAATATTAATTCTTCCAATCCAAGAGCATGGGATATCTTTCCATTTCTTTGTATTATTTTCAAATACCTTCATCAATGTTTTATAGATTTCAAAGTATAGGTCTTTCATCTCCTTGGTTAAGCTTATTCCTGGGTATTTTATTCTTTTTGATGCAATTTTAAAGGGGATTGTTTTCTTGTTTCTCTTTCTGATAGTTCATTGTTAGCATATAGAAAAACAACAGATTTCTATATATTAATCTTGTTTGCCACTTTACTGCATTCATTTATTTTTAAAAGAAACTAAAATATTTTGGGGTCTTTAAAAGTGTTGTTGGCCTCTAACATTTTGCTAATATCAGCTCTTCTCTTTTCCTCCACCCTCTGTTTCCCTCTCTCTTCTCCTCCTTACCTCCTGCTCCCACAACTCAGATTCCTCCCATCCCCTCCCCACTCTTCTCCTGTTCCTGCCCTTCTTTTCTTTTAAATATTTAGATCTCTCTGCTGAATAAGGTACTCTTTCTTCACTGACACAGAATAGCTCCATTTTCATGCACAAAATTCTTGCAAAATTTGTTTTTCTGGATTCACTATTCTGTTTCTTCATTCACATTTTCTGTGCTCTTTCAATTACTTTTTTTTTTTTCTAATTTATATTTGGAAATACAAACCCTCCTTATTTTTTCTTTCAATATTTCATGACTATTCCTACACATGTACTCTTCTAGAATTTCTCATACATATCTTAACAGATCTTTAAAATATCTCTGGGCTTTTAATTGCTTCATAAAAGTACAAACTGATTTGTGAAGCATTGACAGTTTCAGTATTGAATCATCTCATTAGGTAATGTGGTGTTCTTACATGTGTGCAGATTCTTTTTAGGTTTGACAGTAAATAATTTTAATATCTTCATATATGAATCATGTACTTCTTACAGCTTTTATTTCTAAATATTTTAGACTTTTGTTACTATTGTCTATTTTTAAATTGTATTTTCTATCATTATTTTTGGTATAGAGAACATATGTTGCTTCTAATTTTTTCTCCAAAGTATTTTTTATCTGAAGTATATTTGACGTATAACAAACACTGTGTAAGTTTAAGGTGTACAGCAAGTTGATTGGATACATTTATATTGTTAAAAAATCAACAGGCTCAAAATGGAGTCACTTGGGCTAAGCAAAACAATACCTGACCTAACCTCAGGAATGTGATCCTAATGGGTCAGTCTGGAATTTTCTGGTCAGCACCAGTAAGGTAATCCTTTTAATATACTCTATTGTCCCCCAAAGGAAAGTGAGTTAAAGTAATCTTTTTCTTTTTTCTATTTATGACTTCCTTGTCACACCTCCTCTCTACCTTTAAAAGCGTTTCCCTTTCTGTAACCCTTTGGAGCTCCTTTCTATTGCTAGATGGGATGCTGCTGGATTAATAAATCATTCAGTGAAAACAATTAGATCTTTAAAATTTACTCTGGTGAATTTTGTTTTTTAACAATTTACTGTAGTATGATTGCCATTGCAGTGTTAGCATCTCTATCTATATGTGTCTTCTTAAAAGTGCACCAAACTCATCTGTTTATTAGTAATTTCCCATTTTATTCTCTTGAGTTTTTTCTTGCACCAATTATTGTCCATCATTTTACTTCTGAATATTATGCACAGTTTTGAGCAGGTCTATTGTAATAACAAAGGCTTCCCAGTGAATGTTAACATTATAACAATTAGTTATGGCTTCTGTTTTAAATATGGTTCTATTTTTATGACATAATTATAGGGTCATGTTTTTGAAATATTTTTCTATCAGGATATTTTCTCTTTTTAAAATCAGTGATGGATTTGAATCCTATCGCACATCTTTGACAGCTGTTAAGGTGATCAAATAGCTATTCTTTGCAATATTTGTTTCAGATGTTTTTCTGCCCTCAATTCCTGAGCTTGGTATTCTTTTTCCTTCAATCTTTGCCAGGTTTTAAAAATGAGAATGTTTTATGAACAAGATAGAAATATTCATACTTTTTATACTTTGGGTTGTTTTCCATGAAGTGAAAATTATCTTTCTCTTGACTGTATCAAAGCAAATGTAACTAATTTCTCATGTAACCAATTTCTTTCTAGGATGATTCTTGACAGCTCTGTGTTTACATGGTTATTGGTCTGCTCAGAAATACTTCTGACTGACTCAATTTGGGACTTATATTTCCTAAGAAAACCAGGAATTCATAGCGATTATCTAATTTATTATTTACTATCTAATAATTAATTATTATATATTTTCTATATATATCTGTATACATACATATATATCCTCTTAACCTCTAATTGTTATATCTCTTTTCTCATCTGATTTGTTTCTTCTTTTTCCTTCATAACACTAGCTAGACATTTGATATTGTACTTTGTTTTATTTTTTATTTTGTTTTGGAAATTGAGCTTCCAGGTTTTTTTTTTTTAATTACCTTTAACATCTGTTTTCTAATTAATTTCTTCTTTTATCTCTATTATTCCTTTCTTCTACATCTTCAAAGTTATCTTTCCAAGTTCTTGAGTAAAATCCTTAGCTCATTTCTTTCCTTTTGATTAAAAAAAATTGCTGTTTTATTGGCTTTCTATTTTTTCCTATGAAGGCAAAGTTTTCTTAAATTAAAAAAATCTAGTTATTTGGGTTATTTGCTCTATTTTTAAATTATTCCAGTGATTATCTTTAAATTTATTTTTTAATACAAAATAATACCTATTGAGAGCACAGTATAGTTTTTTAGATTCTGCTTACATATAGGTTACTTTTTCATAACTTGTTTCTTCTCTTTCAACATTAATTGATAATGTTTAAGTTCTATTGTAGAATTACATATTGTGGAAACTATGCTAATATAGCCCTGTAAGTACTTGGGAGGCTTATTGCCTATTCCTTCTATACCATGACTTCCTGCTATTGTGATATTCACTAGTTATGATAGTGAAAAGTTTATATTTTCTACATATGACATTTAACTGGGGTAGCCTTTCAAGTACATTTTTTTTTTGCCTTTATCAGAATGGGTACATTGTTGTTACCAATAACATAATTTTAAAATGCTGTTTAATACGTGAATAAAAGTGACATGGCACTACTTGTTTACAATTCTTTTTCTTCAAAATTATACATATATAATTTATTTGCCTTCTCATATTTATAGTTGTATGTGAGTTTTCTGGGATTCTTTTTCAGGGAAATTTGTGAAGCCATTAAATTCTGGGGGGACGGGAATCTCCAAATATTTGGGATACACAGGACAATTACACTTTTCCGCCAAATATTCTTTATATTATTAACTGTTTACTCTATCCTTTAATGTAATTTGCACTATAATAACCCATTTTTAAGGATCAATCCATTTCTTGGCATGGGCTAGATCTTTTCTTTGAAACAGTGGCTACTCTATCATTTTCTGAGCTGCTTTAAAAAAGACTCTAAAAATAAAAGATAACTCCTAGGGAAGTAGAATGTTTGCAGAAGTGCACTGAGGGGATCCTTGGCAGCCTGACATATACCATGTGTCAACCAAGCCCTCTCTTAGAAGGACTGACCAGGAAATGGAGGACCAGGACTTTCTATCTTGTGTCTTTCCCCAGTGATCAACCACCTTGGATTTTGTTCAAATAGTATGAAAAATAACAATGCAAATTCATAATCTAAACAAGACTTTGTCATTTAAAAGAACTGCACTAGGAGAAGGAATAAGGGCATTCACCAGGCAGAGGCTGTGGACTACCACAGCTTCATTCCTTAACACCTCCCAATGACAATCACCTTTCACATAAGCAAAACCTAAACCTCTCCAAGAATAGCCTTGCGCTTAGCAGGGGAAGAGGGGCAGGTAGGGAGGATAGACATTAACGTGTTCAAAGAGGAAGGGGGATATATGGGAGGGCAAGAGTAGTCAAAGCAATTTTGAAAAAGAGCAAAGGTGGAAGAAACATACTACCTGATTCAAAATTTACTATAAAGCTGCAGTAATAAAAAATGTAGTGGCAAAAGAACAGATAGTCAATGGAAAAGAATAAGAAATCTGGAGATAGATCAATGAAAAGATAGTCAACTGATTTTTTGATGAAAGTTACAAAGACAATTCAGTAGAAAAAGGATAGTTCTGGAGTTAAACAACTTCACATCCTTACATACCAAAAACTGAACCACAACCTAAACCTCACACCTTATATAAAAATTAAGTAAAAATAAATCATATACTTAAACGTAAAGTGAAAAACTATAGAACTTCTTAAGGAAACCTTAGAAGAAAAACCTACGTGATCTTGGGTTATGCAAAGAGATTTTAGATACCACACCAGAGACTTAGCTCATAAAAGGAAAAAGTGTTAAATTAGACTGTCAAAATTTAAAATATTTTCTCTGCTAAAGACAGTGTTAAGAGAATGAAAATACAAACTTCAGGTTAGGAGAAAACATTTGCAAATTCAATTTCTGACAAAGGACCTGCATCCAGAATATATACAGAACTATCAAAACTCCAAAAAAAGAAAGAAAAGAAAAGAAAACTTAAAATAACTCAAATTTTAAACTGGGAAAATGATCTAAATAGACACTTTCCCAAGATCTACACATGGAAATTTAGTATATTAAAGTATATTCAACATAACTATTCATCAGGGAAATTTAAATTAAACCATAATGAGGTACACTACAAACCTACTAGAATGGTTAAAATTTTAAAAAGTAATGATAATTTTTAAAAGGATCCTGAGGAACTGGAAGTACTCTTGTCCATTGCTTGTAGGAATACAAAATAGTATAGACACTGTGGAAAACAAGTTTGGTAGTTTCTTATCAAATTAAATTTATGCTTATGATATAACCCAGCACCCAGGGCAGTGCAATGGCCAATGACCTTGCTGGCCAATCCTTGATGGAATGGTTACTTCGTGATAGAATTGAAACTAAAAGGAAATGCAGCTGTAAGATAATGAAATGTGGATTGGAACTGGCATCTGATGGTTGAATATTACCAGGTCTTGCCACCTCCTGGCAGTGTGACTTTGGACAAATTATTTAACCTTACTGAGCCTATATGTGACTCATAAGTTAAATGGAGACACACCAATCTTGCAATCATACATAATATGGATATTTTTTTAAAGTTGTTAAGTGCCCTCTGCTTTACACCATGATGTTTAGGGAATTTTATATTATCATTATCACAGTCAGCATTATCATCTATATTTTCTTATTACCAATCTAAAACTCTTTGGTCACATTGCAAAAATAAAATAGAATGAAAGTTATCAAAGGATGTTGTATATGGATGTCATATACCTCTTCCTGCTCACAGAGTGGTCCTTTTTCCTTTCAGAACATGGATGCTCACTTGGGCCAAGAGCAAGAGTCAGGGTAGGTATCCCCATGGATGTCTTTCTCTTACTTCGTTTAACCAAAACATCTTTTCTTTCTTCTCATGGGTATAACTATCCACTCAATTTCTGAAAACATGTAGAAATTGTAGAAAATAGAGCCCTAGGACTACATTGGGCTAAGTCAGCAGTGTATTTTAATAATTATCTTCTTTTATTTCTGAACTAATTGTGTCACAGAAATTAATTATAATGAAATATTAAATATTTGATAATTAAGGTTTTTATTGCTCAAAATACTGTTTTATACTTAGTGTTTTATTGAATGGAGTGAGTTCTGAATCAAATCCATCTTTCCCCCCAGAGAATTTGGTGTTGACTGAATTCATCATGATAGTTACAAAATATATAAGAATAATGTCACATTTAATTTGTGTAGTTGGGCAACTTGATACACTGTGCTCACTTTTACACTGATGCTATGATTTTTTTGAATGATGTATCCTATTACTTAGTTTAAATGCTGGTATTATATAGCACTTGTAAAAAAAATTATATAGCACTTATCTTGTTTCAGCCTTTTCTTATTAATATTAAAATAATTTAAATTAAGTAGTGTGTTTGAATCCTTTAACATTGTTTACTAGGTTTTTTAATTTTGAAATTTTATTTTATACTATATTTTCAATAAGTTCTGTGAGGCATTTTAATAATTTAACTGTGAATAGCCATTAAATTTAATGATGATTTTTCCACAAACTTTATTCTAGTGAGCTCCCTGGAACCATAATTCAGTTTAGAATGTCTACAAAATTTCCAGAAGCATTATTTAATTTGTATAGAATTTGGCCATAATTAAAATGTAGATAATTAGAGAAAATCGAAAACTGACAAAGAGTTAAAGATTCCATTAGTGCTTCTGGCACCTTATAAATCATCAACTAAAAGAAAATGCTGAAAATACCAACCTTGGTACAGTATTGATCCTCCCATGCATTTCAGCCTCTCTATAAATAGCTTTTTTAAAACATACAAATTAAGTGGACTAGGAAGGAGAAGCAATCCTTGGTTTACTAAATAGGATTGGAAAGAGTTTTATAATTGTTTTCTTCCTAGACTTTAACAGATGTCAGAAGAATTCATTTATGATGACCAAGACAACTCTATTACAGTTTCACAATTCATTAACTTAAATAGTTAATTTCCATGAATTAACCAATTACTCAATTTTATGTCAATTGACAATTATCCTTTAATTTATAAGACTCTAAGTCAATACATTTATTTGGATGTCTTAAGACTGTTACTTTAATGAAATTAAATCAACTGACAAATTTGTTAGAATAAAGAATTCTCTATATAAAATATAAAGTTGACAACCACTAGACTATATACAGATTTCAGTAGGTATTTCACCCAAAAATATATAAAAGAATGAAATTATAAAAGAAATTATAGTAATAACTCTCAACATTTTAACGTGCTATTTACACTGTATGTAGTGATTTGCAATTCAAATAAATAACTGTTTGTCCCCACCAAGGCTTGAAGAGAAAAAATAAAGAACTGCAATATATACATTCTCCTCCAGCTCTGCTGAGTCTTATGCCCTTCCTCTCCTGGGAGAGCAAGGGAGGGGAAACAGGAGAGTGAAGATAGATAAGTTAAATTTAAGGAAATTGGGAAAAAAGAGAAGTGAGAGACAAAGTTGAAGGAAACTTATTACTGATTCATATCCAATCAGAAGGAGAAGGATAAATTCACACACAAAAGGAAAAAGAATAGAATACTCTTCTACCCTATAGTTCTGTCTCCCTCTTCAATCCTCCAACTAAAGATATATATACACATATACTCTTTATGACTCAGTTGTCCTTTGCATGATTTTACATATAAATAGAATTCATGTGAAAATTCATACCTATGTAATATGTAATCTTACATCTTATTGGGATTAAATTTTGTCAAAAGCAGATAAAACAAACTCAATACATTATATTCACTTCAATTCCAAATGAGCTATAGAAAATGTTAACCTTGATTAGAGATGGAAATGACAGTCTAGTACTTTTATGTGGTTAATACTGAAACTAAGAGTTATTACACATTTACTTATTAGTGATATGTATTCTCAAAATCTGGAGGACTTTTAAAGAAGTGCTGCTGTATTTATCTCTCAGTTCAATCTATGTGTCTTTGAATTGGTATGTTTAATAGAAAAGTGAGGAAGTTGGATGCATTTGGCTTGAATGCCTGCTTAGCTACTGGTTTAGTAAGTTTGTACAAAACACTTGACCTCTTCATGCCTCAGTTTTCTCTTCTGTAGAGTTAGGTAAGACTATTCTTTTTGAATGGCTGTTGTACTAAATTAGAAAATGTCAAGTCACTTGCACAATGTAAGGATATAAAGTGTTTTACATAGTGCTTGCTACATTTGCAATTGGAATTCTCCAGATCATACTAGTCGATAGTGCTCCTGTGATTCCTATAACCGGGCTCACAGCAGGGTTTGTTGGGAGTATTTTCTGTGCCGGTTGTATCGCCAAAGTCAAGGGGATTTCTAATGCATTTGACTGACAGCCATTTTTCTTTATATTTTCTACTTGATTTCTTGGTCTCATAGGCCACTGAGGTATAATCTGCCCCACCGTCACTTCCTGCATAGACTTACTTGTTCCTTTGTATATTCAGGAGTCAGTGTTGCTGCCTTGAACCCAGATGGTGTTGAGATCATTAGCACATTCCTCCAAAGCATCTGTCCATTGGTGCTTGGACCCCATCATCCAAGTCCAGGGATGAGATGTGGTTGATGGTTCCTCCCTACTTTCCCCTCACATTGTCAAAACTCCATACAGATGTCAACTGTTTGGTCTGGGCACCAGGTAAGACAGCATCCAGGTGTTTTCATATCCACTCCTCCCACAAACCTTGCCGCAGATAAGGGAGTCCATTCACCCTTCCTGCCTCTCCTCTTCTGTGTAATTTTCCCCATATTTTCTAGCTACTCCTAGCAGACCTTGGCATCTCATAAGCTGATATTTTCTCATGTTTTGGCAAGCCATATGTTCTAAAGTTCAGCTGGATGTGGTAACCTAAGTCAAGTCTTATATTTGAAATTTCTATTTTATTATAGTTTCCAGTGAGCTAGATATTAGAACTGTAGATGGCTGTTGTCAATATATTTTGTTTGGCCCAGTCTTGGCTAGCTCAACCTGGCCCAGGTAAAAGAAGTTCCAATCAAGGAGATTCAAATTTCAAGTATAACATCTGAAATTTAATGCCATATTACTAAAATTATTTTTGGTCCAGGGCACTGAAATTGAATTCAGGGCCTTACAGATGAATGGCAGTGATGCTTTTGGGTTCTGGTCAAACAAGATCAGTTTTATCCTAATTATATTCATTTATATTATGCAAAACACGTATGTAACTTTGACTATCATTGATATTCCTGCACTGCTAATGGAGGGTTGATGACCCCTGTCTTTACCAAGAAAATATACATTATCATGAGGTAACTATAGTATTCTCTCTGGGTGGAATACTGTCTAGGCAGCAAATGCAAAAGGACAAAAACAATTAATTTTCTGGAAAGTGTGTTTCTATAATGGCAAATATTGAGATAAAATGGGAAAATTCAGTATATTAACTAGATATTTTCAAATACTTAACCAATTGTTGAGTATTTGTTGGACATTTTCTGATTTCCAACATTATTTAGACATAGCCCGTGTTTATATTACAACATAACATTATATTATTGGTCATGTTAAACATTTTTTGTAATCAATACATCTTTCTGGAATATATTTAGACCTAGCATATCCCAATTATTACTATTTTTGTCAATAATTAATGAGGGGATGCAGTCAATAAGATATACAGAACTCTCTTTGTTTTGCATCCGTGAAAGTAATATTAACTTGATTCAAAGTATATTTTTTAATGAATTGAATACAAAAGAGTATACATCAGGGCAATTCTTACCTTAGAAATATGTGTTTTCAACTTCAAGTGATCCACTCTGGCATCCTAGGTTTATCAAATGCCTTAGGCAATTGCCCATCTCCACTTTATTCCACTGTACGTTGCATGTACTTCAAAAATTCAATTTTGCATTAAAGTCATTTTGTGTGCTGGGTTCTTATATTAGTTGTCTGCATTGATCTTGCTGACTAGATACTTGATAAAGTTCTACTTTGCTGTACTGCTCAGACACAGCGATGAAATTCTTTCTCCATTAACAGTTCTACAAATATGTGAGGAAAAGTTTAGAATATGAAAACCTACCATGAAACATTTCCCTTAAAACAGATAAACAAGGAGGTATCCTGAGTTTTACTCAAGCATAAAGTGTCAATGTAGTTCGTAGCTCAAGAGAAAAAAACTGCTCATCTGGAGGTAGCATAACAGTCAAAACATTTGAGAATGTGGTTCATAAATGATGCATTCTAAGAGGTGACAGAAAAAGGTGAATATGGAGCATGCCGATGGTGTGAGAATATAGCAAGAGACGGAAATAGTCACGAGGGGACAGAAGGCAGGAATTGGCTGTCAAACAGGATTACTTTGTAAGACTCAAGGATGCAGAAATAAATATTGAAAACAAGACTGTAGAAAATAAAATGAGGAGAAAAAAGCAGTATATAGCAATAAGATTAGATCCTCAAATGAAAGATGCAAAAAATCAATTTAAAAATATATAGTCTCATAAAAGGGGAGAGAGAGGAGGAAGAGAAGAAGGAGGGGAAGGGGGAGATGAGAAAAAAATGGTATAATTTTGTCATTACATATTTTAAACATTTTGTACACACTTCCTCTTATAAGCTGTTCAATAATATTGTCATAGGCAGAATAGAATATTGACTCCCCAGATGACCACACTCTAATTCTAGGGACCTGGATTTATGTTAGATTACATGGCAAAAGGGAATTTGCAGATATAATTGACTTAAGGATCTTGAGATGGAGTGATTATGTTGGATTATCTGAGTGGACCCAGTGGGATCACAAGGGTCCTTATAAGTGAAAGAGTGAGGGAGGAGAGCCTGGTCAGAGCGAGAAGGACTTGACCAGCCATTGCTGCCTGAAGGTGGAGGAAAGGGCCACCAGCCAAGGTATTCAGGCAGTGTCCAGAAGCTGGAAAAGACAAGGAAATGGATCCTCCTCCACAGCCTCCAGAAGGAGCACAGCCCTGCAGACCCTCAATGGGTTTTTAGCCCATTGAGATCCATTTTGAACTTCTGACCTCCAAAACTGTAAGATAATACATTTGTGTTGTTTTAAGTCACCAAGTTTGCAGGTTAGATCTCTGGTCGGGGGAGCTAAGGTCCTGCATGCCGTGCAGCAGTGTTCCCCCAAAAAAAGCCAAAAAAAAAAGCCACCAAGTTTGTAGCAATTTTTTTATAGCAGCCAGAGGAAACTAATAAAAATCCCATTAAGAGGTTGGCATTGTATCCTCATTACAAATGAGAAAATCTACTCCTTAGTGCAATTACACTGCAGAGTCAGAGCTGAAATGCTGGAGGTTCCTTCTCCCCACCCTAATCTAGCACCATTACTTTAAGCTGCCACTTCACTCTAGACATAGAAACCAAATAATTAAGAAATGGAATGATTTTTTTAAAATGAGCATCTTGAGATAACTGATAGTTTAACGATTTTTTTTTGCCAACTATGAACATGTATGTATTTGTGGGCATTTACACACAATTGCAATGATCAGATTTGTTAACTTCATTAAACAATGAAGCCCTTGGACGGAAGGGGCTGTGATGCCACGGGGGTCTAAGGCGGCAAACCAAAATCCAAGTCTGGGAATGACAACCAATCACAAACCGCCAACGAGGCTTTAGGCAACAGCCAATCAATAATTTCACTGCTTTGCTCCTGCCTTTGCTGTGTAAACGCCCCTTCCCGAACTCCTAACCACTTCTGGGTTGGCTTTGCTGGATTCAACTGATTTTTGCTCAAATAAACTCTTAAAATGTTTAATGTGCCTCAGTTTATCTTCTTTTTTTTTCCCTCTTCGTCACACTGCACGGCTTTATTCACCAGGACCTTCTGGAACCCTCCAGGACCCACACAAGGCCCAGCTCCCAGTGCCCCAGAACCCAGCCTCTGATCTCTAGGCTCCCATTTCTGGGGCGATCGCGATGAACAACCCCTCCCCTCTTCTCTCCAGCTCCGAAATCTCTCACTCCGGGGAAGCTCCTGCATCTCCGCTGCAGCAGCTCCATGGCAGGTGGGGGAGGAAAGGCGTTGCCACGAGCTGCCATTTTGCTCTCTACTGGCTGCTGTCCCTCTCTCAATGGTATACAGCCTCTGCTCCCGCACGGCTTGTTCTGACCAGGGTAGAGTCATTCCTCCCACACAAGCCAGCACCCGGGCCTTCACCACGCAGCTTCCATCCTTCTAGTGATCCAGCTGCCCAAGGACGGTGTAGAGGGAGCCCACCTGGGCTTGGAACGGTTCCACCAACTTGGTATAGACGGGGGTCGGGTGCTTGTCAGATCTGTGCCGAGCCGTCAGGGTCACTCGGGACTGCGTCGTGTCGTAGCTGTACAACCTGCCAAACGTTCTCAGTGTGTCCCCATCAGGAACTTGGCCGGTGCTGACCTTCCAGGGCAAGTAACAGATCCCAGGTTTGGGCAGCATCATTACTCCTGTCTGGATGTCGGGTCCTTGGGTTCCTTCTTTCTGCCCCGTGTGACCAAGTGACGAGGGAGGGGCGGGTTGCCGAGAGCGCCTCGCTTTCCCCCCAGGGCTGTTTCTTGACCTTCTTCCGGGATCCCCTTGCAGGGGACGGGGGCCGCTCTGAGGTTCCCCTGGCCGAGAGCAGGGGACTCACCGGCCTCGGCGCGCACACCCGCGCCGCCTCAGCCTCGGCTGCGGTCTGTCCCGCCTCAATGGATCTTTTAACAGGTTTCAGTGTTCTAGTGAGGCTGTGCCCATGGGCTGTGCCCTGGACAAATCTTGTCAGCACCCCCTCCTCAGCAGGTGAGCAGTAAGGCCAGGGGCAGGAGGTGGGTATGTCCCCGGCCCACGTTAAAGGCTACAGGGGTTTGATTGAGGTATTTACTTCCTCCGGGTCAGTTGGGCTCTGGTAAAACAGTGTCTTATGAAGGCAGTCATTTTTTAGGAGAACACAGTGCTCTGGGTACATTCCAAATATGTATTTTTCAACTTTTCCTACTGGAAGCACAAGCACACGGTGTCTTTCTGCAGTCTTCACCCCGAGAACCTGGAAGGGCTCCTCGTGTTAAAACCCACAGAAGTGTGAGGACCTCGAAGACCAGGGCCCCTGGTGTTTTTAACTCTCAGGCTAGTTCACACTGAGCCTCCAGCAATTCCTCAGTTATACCTGAGTTCCCACCTGTGCTGCCTCCATCAGCAGGTGTCTGCTCCCAGCAAGCTGTGCTTCTCGGTACACCTCTGACTCTCTTTTTTCAGAGCAGCAACTTGACCTGTGACCTCAGTTCTCTGATGGATCTAAGAAGAGCTGTTGATTCTCAGTTTGTTCAGCTTTTTC
Source organism: Lipotes vexillifer (assembly GCF_000442215.2). Lineage (NCBI taxonomy): Eukaryota > Metazoa > Chordata > Mammalia > Artiodactyla > Lipotidae > Lipotes > Lipotes vexillifer. Next base: position 107,634 of record NW_006790410.1, on the reverse strand, counting down.
CTTGTTGTGATGACTTCCAAGCTCTTTTCACGTTGGACCAGAAAGTAGAAGTCTGCTGTGTCTCTTCACATGACTCTTATTTGAGCATCTCCTTGCTTTCCCATTGTCTTGTATACTTCTTGTTTAGTCTTATAATCAAACATTATCCAAGATCTTTTTAAATTCTTTTATTGGAGGCAGGGGGTGGAAGCATTCTGCTTTTGTTTCTTTATCTTTTTGTTTCTTTCAAAACACCTACCATCAAATGTGTAGCAGTTGGGCTAGATTGGGAAAAAATAATGCCATAAAAGGTTTTTACTCAGTGCTTCTCTTCCTATAAGATCTAGGAAACTTTATTTTTATTGAATAAATTTGACATGTAACTTTGTGTAAGTTTAAGATGTACAGCATATTACTTTGATACATTTTTATGTTGTAATATAGATGCTGTTATAGCTATATTTATCATATTACAGAATTATAGTACAGTATTATTGTCTATATTCATGAAGCTGTGCATTCCATCTCCATGGCTTATTTACTACTCACTACAAGTTTGTACCCTTAAACAGCATCACCATATTTTGGTGCTTGGGTGTTGGGCACATATACATCTATGGTTGTTATATCTTCTTGATGTACTGACACCTTTATCATTACATAATTACCTTCTTTTGTCTCTTGTTACCCTTTTTGGCTTAAAGTCTATGCCTGTTCCCTTTTGGTTTCCACTTGCTTGGAATATCATTTTGCATCCCTTCACTTTGAGTGTATGTGTGTCTTTAGAGCTGAGATGAGTCTTCTGGAGGCAGCATATATTTGGGTCTTGTTTTCTTTTAATCTGTCCAGCTACTCTGCCTTTTGAGTGGTGAGTTCAATCCATTTATATTTAGGGTGATTACTGATAGATGAGGAATACTGCTATTTTATCTTTTGTCTTCTCATTATTTTTCCATTGTTTCTTTTTCCTTCTGTTTCTATCTACCTTTGTGAGCTGATGGTTCTTCCATGGTGATTTGCCCAGTCTCCACTTTTTTAATATTTCATATCTCTGCTTTTGATTTTTGCTTTGTTGTTACCATGCATTTTACATAAAACATCTCAGATAAAATTTGCTGATAGCAATTTATCTTCATTCACCTATAAAAGTTCCATTATTTTACTCCTCCCTTTTAATATTTTTGATGTCACAAATTATCTCTTCTTATTCTGTGACTTCATTACCATGTTGTAGTAGCTATAGATATACTTAATGATCTTTTTCCTTTAACCTTTATGCTGTAGTTAGGAGTTTAATATACTATTCTAAAAAAAAGTTACAGCTTTCTAATTCTGACTGTCTACTTATCACCTTGATCAGAGTTTTGTTTCATATTGAAGAGTTTTGTTTCATTTCATATTGTTTCATTATTGTTTCATCATTTCCTTTTGACAGTTCTTGTAAGGGAGGTCTAGTGGTGATGAACTCCCTCAGCTTTTGTTTGTCTGGGAAGGCTTTTATATATCCTTCATATCTGAAGGACAACTTTGTTGGATTTAGTATTCTTGGCTGATGGTTTTTATCTTTCAATACTTTGAATATGTCCTTCCACTTTCTCCTGGCTTGTAGAGTTTCTGCTGGAAGTCTGCTGATAGCCTAATGTGGGTCCCTTGTAGGTTACTGTCTTTTATCTTCAGGCTGCCATTAAAATTCTCTCTTTATCATTGACTTTGGACAGTTTTAATATAATGTGTCTTGGAGAAGGTCTTTTGCATTGAGATAAAAAGGTTTTCTATTGGCTTCATGGGCTCATATATTCAGTTCCTTCCCCAGGTTTGGGAAGTTCTCAGCTATTATTTCTTTAAATACACTCTGCTGCTTTCTCCCTTTCTTCCTCGTCTGGAATACCCATTATTCTTATTTTGGCTTTCTAATGGAATCAGATAGTTCTTGTAGAATTTATTCACTTTTAAAAAATCTTAGTTCACTCTCCTCTTCCATCTGAATCATTTCTAGATTCTATCGTCCAGCTCGCTAACTCTCTCTTCCATCTGATCTGATTATTTCCAATGTGTTCTACTGCGTTCTTCATCTACCTCATCTGTTGAGTCCTTCAGCTCCAGAATTTCCGTTTGGTTCTTTTTTGGAGTTTCAATCTCTTTGGTAAAGCACTTTTTTCTTCACTAATTTTATTCCTGAGATCATTGTATTAGCTTTATGAGTTTTCCTGTAGCTCACTGAATTTTGTCCTAACAGCTCTTTTGAATTCTTTATCAGTTAGATCATGATATTCTATGTCTTTGTGTTTGGTTGCTGGAAAATTGTCATTTTCTTTCTGTGATACCATATTACCATGATTTTTCATGGTGTTCGATGAATAGTTCCTGTGCCACTGCATTTGAAATAGTGAAAGCCTTTCTTTTTTAGGTAAAGCTTTGTTTATTTTGATTCTAACAGTTCAACAGGCTGGCAGTTAGGAGACTTCCTTTTGTCCTCCAGAAGGCTACACTATCCACGTTTTTTTTTTTTTTTTGCGGTACATGGTCCTCTCACTGTTGTGGCCTCTCCCGTTGCAGAGCACAGGCTCCAGACACTCAGGCTCAGCGGCCATGGCTCACGGGCCCAGCCACTCCGTGACATGTGGTATCCTCCCAGACTGGGGCACGAACCCGTGTCCCCTGCATCGGGAGGCAGAGTCTCAACCACTGCGCCACCAGGGAAGCCCTCCACACGTTTTTAGTTTCTCTTATAGGAGCTGGTGAAGCTAAGGTCAGAACATGGTAAAAAGAAAGGCTGGGGGCAGAGTGAGGGGAGGTGTGTACTTAGCATTTGGAGCTTTGGTTGGGGAGGGGGGTCCATGTCTGGTAAGGGATCTTCAGGTGGAGGGGGTCCCAGAGGTCTGGGCCAGAATCCGGGGAGACAGCAGGAGAGCTTCCCTTCAGATCTCTTTGCCTACTTCCCTTTCCTTTTCCTCCCCCATCACCAAGTCTCTCCTCAGAGAGAGCAGGTCCCTCCTGCTGCAGGACACACGGAAGGACAGATTCACTGCCTTTACCCTCACCTCCTCTGCCAGAAAGGTCCTGCTGTCCCACTCTGTGCCTGACCCAGCACCACATCTGCTGCCACTCCCCTTACTTTGCAGCCTCTGAGGTCCAGTCTGCCCAGTTTTGGGGGCACAGATGGATGGATCTCTCAGGTGACCTGGTAGGCTGTATAAAGACGCTTTTTTTCAGTTAAGGATGTCCAATTAGTTGTAAATTGAAGAGGAGAGAAAAAAGGAGTGAGTCACATCATCATAATGCTGATGTAACCCCCAGATCTCTTTTTATTGGGGTTGGTATTTGAAGACCACACTTGAGGTATAAAGGGTGTTTAGTGCTACAAGGTGTCATTTCTTCTAAGACTTTTCAGGGCATAGAGCTAGATAAATGTAAACAAAAATAAATTTGAGTTTGTATCAATATTTTGACTCAAATTTAAGATTCTAGGAAATTTACTTAATTGCTTTGAATTTATATTTTTAATCACTTTTCTCTTGCCACTAAAAATCTTTGTTCCTCAGGATATTAAAATCTCTCTTATCCATTCCACATACATATTTAATAGTTTAGAAATAGCATATGCAATATTACTACCCACAGCTCTGCTCTTGAGTGCCAGCTCAGATCTCTTTCAGTTATTTTTGTCCTTGCCCAGCAAGAGTAGGTAAATGATAAATCTGAACATTTGAACCAAGACTAGGCTCTTATGGTAATAATGCACTGTCATGAGGCTCAGTGATTTGTGTAGGACTGATCCTTACATTTTGTCATAGATCAACACTCTACAGCTGCGAGTATCTACTATATTGAAAAGCACACATTCTTCCCACTAGTGCCATCTCAAGACAAAATTATAGAAAGAGGCACAAAGAGTACAAATACTGTCTCGTCAGTAAAACTCTAATAGAATGTTAAATAAGCCTCACAGATTGCTTGTGGGAATTGAAATCAAGCCAGGAAAATCCCAATGTTATACACATCCAGCACATCACAGACATTACAAGTCCTGAATCTATTTTCCAGGGGCTGGTCCATCTGCCTTTCTTCCATGATTTTAGAATGTGCTCTCAGCTTCTCACTTGCTCACTTAGCTAGTACTGTATTTCTAGTCCTTTCTTTTCTACCTCACCACATCATCAACTGTGTGTCCTGATCCTTCTTTTACCTTGAAAGTGTTAACATTTAGTACACCACTTAAAAGACAGTTGGAATGTAAAACAACAAATAAAACAAAACATAGAGTAAGTAAAAACTCTAGCAACTTCTAGTTTTCAACAATACTTCCTATGATTGTTTCCTTGTTTCTTTTTTCCATACTAAGAAATTGATAAGCTTTCTGGAATTGAAGAGAAGAGGACATTTTCATGTTCTTTTTTGTAGATGGATGAATCTTTTAAAATTATTTAGTTATACTTAGGTATAGTACAACTTCCCATTTTATACAGGAATAAACTGAGGAGTCAAACAATTAAATACATCAATGATTACATTGATGTTAACCAGAATAAAATAATGGTAAAATATTGAGACTAATATGTGCATAAATCTGAGGGAAGAGATCAAAGGTGTGTCTATATGATGGTATTCATCTACAGTAAACAAAAAATATAGACAGTATTTCAAAGAATAGTCAAGATGATCTTTGAAGTAAGTGGCAGTGTGAGGACAGATGTTTCACAATGAAAGAACCAACTGCTGATAAAAATAGGGCAAAAAGGAAACAAACCCTTATTATCACTGGTGACTAGAGAGGCTTACCATCAAGGGATGCAATGTCAGAAGCACCAGACAGAAGGTGGGTGTGAGAGGCTGGCTGGCAAAGTCTTCCTCCTGAAGACATGAGCATCTATGGTAAGGGAGTGGAGGCAAACCTCGCACTGTCCCTTGATTTATAGATTAAGATTCAGAAAATGCTACACACAGATCTCATCAAAGCCACATCATTGGAAGCTGCAGCCTGGGGGAAACTAGAGCTAAGTCCAGATCTTCCTGCAGATGGAGGTGTGTGACATCGATATGGCAGAGAGAATCACTAGAGTCTCTTCTGGAGTCACAGCTGGTAGATGGTGTGTGTGATACGATGGTACAGTTGCCTATTCAATCTCTGGGAAGAATAACTGCAGAACTGTTGAGACCCTTAATGAATCAAATAAAAGTCAAATTGAGTAATAAATAGCCAGCAAGAATAAAGCATGGTAGGGACAAGAGATAAATGACACCAGGGAGGTCCAGACACATTAGTGAAAATAACCAAGGGGAAGTGATTAAATTTCACTATTATAGAGGACCTTAGTATTATAAGAAAACAAACACAAGAGAATATAGATTGTCTTGAGGAATGGAATGCTTATTCTAGACACAACAAAGCTCAGAAGTCAAAAGAAAATTGGCATTTCAATAGGAAAAAAAGATATCATTAACAAATCAAAAAGTTGTGAAAGAATAGAAGAAATTGTAGCTTATTTTAGACAAGGTTAACATGCAGAATGTATTAAGAGCTTCTGAGGACTAGTAAGACAAAACAAAATAAACCAATGCTGTTGTTACATAAATAAACTGCAATGCATAGAATTAGAAGTACAAGAAGTAACATTTACATGAATAAATACTCAGTCTTATTAGTAATAAGACTTCTACTTTTAGGTTTCTATTTTATAGAAATAATATTATGCATATATATTTGAAAGGAGGCACGGCTTATAATATTCTTTTAAGAATGTATCACAATAGCAAAAAAATTGGAATAACTTTTATAAATATCAATAGGAAAATTGTTAATAAAGCTTAAGTGTGTCTATATTGTGGGACACAACAATTTAAGAGTGACATATAGTTAGTAGTTCTAACATGAAAGAAACATACACTTTTAATTGGAAAGAAAATTAAAGAAAAATTATTTAAAAGTATGACTTTATATATAGGTGTATATGTGTGTAAGTATGTAGCAAAGAAATATATAGTGAAGAAGGAATCTGGAAGTAATACCTCTGAATGGTGATCACTTCAGAGAAGAGAAATAATTTTGGGGTATTTGAAGAGGGTCTTTCTGTTCTTTCTATGTGTTTTTAAAAATTTTAACCTTCTACAAAATCATTAATGATTTACTTGCATAACATTATGAAACACATAAATTAAAAACTTACAATATACAAAGAACTTCAGGGAAATATAATAGATATGACATTACTTTTATTCCTTTACAAATTGATCAGACAATAATAAACAGTAAACTTGAGTGAATAACATAATTAAATAGAAGGATGGAGTGAGGAGGGAAACCATGGAGAAACGAGAAAAAAGTAAAAGAGCAGCTTTTAAGATCATGGATCGTGCAAGCAGATTGCATGGGTACAAATGCCACCTTGTCACTTACTACCTGTGCAACCTGGGGCAACGCACTGACCATGTTTGTTTCTCAGTTTCCTGGTCTTTTAAATGAAATGATAAAAACGGTAGCTGCCTTATGAATTGTTATGCAGATGAAATGAATTAGTAGATGTAATATTCTTTATCTGGAAAATAGTAAGTCTGATATATATATATATATATATATATACACACATATATATGCTAACTTGTAGTTTTACTTATGTCTATTTTTCTTTTACAAATTTGTGGGTTTTTAAACATTTTTATTTTATATTGAAGCATAACTGATTTGCAGTGTGTTAGTTTCAGGTGTACAGTGAAGTGATTCAGTTATACATATACATATTTGTGTTTTATTTTAATGGGCATTGTCTTCATGTATCTCATCCAAAATGTACTTAGTCATAGTGTTTCATGAAAGTAAGTTCATTGGAAATGCATTCATGTTTCAGTGACTCATCCTATTGGTTGCCTTTCTTAATGTTAGACTGCATCAAACATTTTTTATTGTGGCTTACAGACCTATTTTGAATATCTCTTTATAAAATATCTTCAATTTCTCTTTTTTAAATTGAAGTATCATTGATTTACAATGTTGTGTTAGGTTCTGGTGTACAGCAAAGTGATTCAGTTTTATACCTCTGTATCTTTATATATTCTTTTTCATATTTTTTTCATTATGGTTTATTACAAGATATTGAGTATAGTTCCCTGTGCTATATAGCAGGACCTTGTTGTTTATCTATTTGATATATAATAGTTTGTATTTGCTAATCCCAAACTTCTAATTTACCCCTACCCCTTTCCCCTTTGGTAACCATAAGTTTGTTTTCTATGTCTGTGAGTCTGTTTCTGTTTTGTAAATAAGTTCACTTTTATCATACTTTAGACTCCACATCTAAGTAATATCATATGATATTGTCTTTCTCTGTCTGACTTTCTTCACTTAGTATGATAATCTCTAGGTCCATCCATGTTGCTGCAAATGGCATTATTTTGCTCTTTTTCATAGCTGAGTAATAGTCCACTGTATATATGTACCACATCTTCTTTATCCACTCATCTGTTGATGGACATTTAGGCTGCATTCATACCTTGGCTATTGTAAACAGTGCTGCTATGAACACTGGGGTGCATGTATCTTTTCAAATTAGTTTTCTCTGGATATATGTCCAGGAGCAAAATTGCAGGATCATATGATAGCTCTATTTTTAGTTTTTTAAGGAACCTCCATACCATCCTCCATAGTGGCTGAACCAATGTACATTTCCACCAGCAGTGTAGGAGGGTTCCCTTTTCTCCACACGCTCTCCAGCATTTATTATTCATAGAAAATATCTTTAATTTCTTCCCTCTCTTTTGGTTCACCCCATGCTTATCTCTTCCTGTGTTTTCACAGCCTCTTCCACCAGGTCCTGGTCTAACCGTGTCTTCAAAGCAGCTGAGGGGTTTTTCCCTGTGCAGATGCAGCCCTGGAGCCAGCTCCACTGAATTCCTGGTGAGGAGATACCGTCTTCCTTAGGCACACTTTCTAAGACCTTTAGCTCCTGGTCTAGATTGGGTACAGTACCTTTTCTTTCTCTGAGGGTAGGCAGGTAGGCAGTGACTGGCACACCCCAAGCCTTGGGGTCTTTCCCCTATTTTTCTCCCGCCCAGGAGATAGTTTTGGCTCCCTGGCCTGAGGAACAAGAAGGCTCACAGCTTTAACACTGACGTCTGCATTTCTCTTCTCTTCTTGTTACTGAGCATGAGTATTTCTTCTTTTGATTCTATTATTATTATTCTAGTTTGAAGTACAAAATATGTCCAGGGTGAGATCACTCTCAGCCTTATTGACTTATTCATTTCATTCTGGTTTCTATATGCACATCAAAACTCTTCTTGCAAGAACATAATTGATCTCCTAACTGTGGGGTCCCATGCATATCTCCTAACTGTGGGGTCCCATGCATATTTTCAGTCCTCATCTTACCACTCACCTCAGCACTACTTGAAATAGCTAAACAATTCCTTCCTTCTTTGAGTTAATTTTCCTTGGTTTACACGATACATTATTCTGGTTTTCTGCTTACATTTCTGGTCAGGAATTCTTGGTTACTTTTACCCATTATTTTTATTTACCTGTCTTCTAAAGCCAAGTTACTTAGCATTAAGTCTTGTGTTATATTTTCCTCCCTCTTATGGTCTGTCATGAATATAACATAGTGGTTATGAGTGCAGAGTCTTCAGGAAGAATGCAAGGTTTTAAATTAACTTACAGGTTTTATGATCTTTGCTTGACAAGTTGCATAACTTCACGTGTCTCAGATTCATCACCTGTAAAAGGGAGTTGATAATATTTAGGTTAATGGGTGTTTTGACTGTTAATTGGGATGACACATGTAAAACACTTAACATGGTGATTTAGTACTCAATACATCTTAGAAATTATTTTTAATATTCTGTGCCATCTATATACCAGTCACTTCCAGATTTATAACTCCTGCCTGAATTTCTTTTTTGAAAAAAATTTTTATTGGAGTATAATTGCTTTACACTGTTGTGTTAGTTTCTGCTGTACAACAAAGTGAATCAGCTATACATGTACATATATCCCCTCCCTCTTGGACCTCCCCCCATCCCCCGCATCCCGGAGCTGGGCTCCCTGTACTATACCAGTTTCCCACTAGCTTTCTACTTCACACGTGGTAGTGTATTTATGTCAAACCTAATCTCCCTATTCATCCCACCCTCCCCTGCCCCCTCTGTGTCCACACGTCCATTCTCTACATCTGCATATGTATTCCTGCACTGGAAATAGGTTCATCTGTACTTCTTTTCTAGATTCCACATATATATGTTAATATATGATATTTGTTTTCCTCTTTCTGACTTACTTCACTCTGTATGATAGTCTCTAGGTCCATCCACATCTCTACAAATGACAGAATCTCGTTCGTTTTTATGGCTGAGTAATATTCCATTGTATATATGTGCCACATCTTTATCCATTCATCTGTTGATGGCCATTTAGGTTGCTTCTATGTCCTGGATATTGTAAATAGTGCTGCAGTGAACATTGGGGTACCTGTGTCTTTTTGAATTATGGTTTCTTCAGGGTATATGCCCAGTAGAGGGATTGCTGGGTTATATGGTAGTTCTATTTTTAGTTTTTTAAGGAACCTCCATACTGTTCTCCTTAGTGGCTGTATCAATTTACATTCCCACCAACAGTGCAAGAGGGTTTCCTTTTCTCCACACCCTCTCCAGCATTTACTGTTTGTAGATTTTTTTGATGATAGCCATTCTGACTGGTGTGAGCTGATACCTCATTGTAGCTTTGATTTGCTTTTCTCTAAAACTTAGTGATGTTAAGCATCTTTTCTTGTACCTCTTGGCCTTCTGTATGTCTTCTTTGCTGAAATGTCTATTTAGGTCTTCCACCCATTTCTTGCTTGGGTTGTTTTTTTTGATATTGAACTGAATGAGATGTTTGTATGTTTTGGAGATTAATCCTTTTTCACTTGCTTCATTTGCAAATATTTTCTCCCATTTTGAGCATTGTTCTTTTATCTTGTTTATGGTTTCCTTTGCTGTGCAAATGCTTTTAAGTTTAATTAGGTCCCATTTGTTTATTTTTGTTTTTATTTTCACTACTCTAGGAGGTGGGTCAAAAAAGATCTTGCCATGATTTATGTCAAAGAGTGTTCTTCCTATGATTTCCTCTAAGAGTTTTATAGTGTCCACCCTTACATTTAGGTTTTTATCCATTTTGAGTTTATTTTCATGTATGGTGTTAGGGGGTGTTCTAATTTCATTCTTTTACATGTAGCTGTCCAGTTTTCCCAGCACCATTTATTGAAGAGGCTGTCTTTTCTCCATTGTATATTCTTGCCTCCTTTGTCATAGATTAAGTGACCATAGGTGTGTGGGTTTATCTCTGGGCTTTCTATCCTGTTCCATTGATCTATATTTCTGTTTTTGTTCCAGTGCCATACTGTCTTCATTACTGTAGCTTTGTAGTATAGTCTGATTCCTCCAGCTCCATTTTTCTTTCTCAAGATTGCTTTGGCTATTCAGGGTCTCTTGTGTCTCCATACAAATTGTAAAATTTTTGTTCTAGTTCTGTGAAAAATGCCATTGGTAATTTGATAGGAATTGGATTGAATCTGCAGATTGTTTGGATAGTATGGTCATTTTCACAATACTGATTCTTCCAATCCAAGAATATGGTATCTCTCTCCATCTGTTTGTGTCATCTGTGATTTCTTTCATCAGTATCTTACATTTTCTGTGTACAGGTCTTTTACCTCCTTAGGTAGGTTTATTCCTAGGTATTTTATTATTTTTGTTGCAATGGTAAATGGGATTGTTTCCTTAATTTCTCTTTCTGATCTTTTGTTGTTAATGTATAGGAATGCAAGAGATTTCTGTATATTAACTTTGTATCCTAAAACATTACCAAATCCATTGTGACCTCTAGCAGTTTTCTGGTGACATCTTTAACATTTTCTATGTATAGTATCATGTCATCTGCAAACAGTGACAGTTTTACTTCTTCTTTTCCAATTTGTATTCCTTTTATTTCTTTTTCTTCTCTGATTGCCATGGCTAAGACTTCCAGAACTAGTTCAATAATAGTGATTAGAGTGAACACCCTTGTCTTGTTCCTGATCTTAGAGGAAATGTTTTCCGTTTTTCACAATTAAGAATGATATTTGCTGTGGGTTTGTCATATATGGCCTTTATCATGTTGAGGTATGTTCCCTCTATGCCCACTTTCTGGATAGTTTTTATCATAAATTGGTGTTGAATTCTCTCAAAAGGTTTTTCTGCATCTATTGAGATGATCATATGGTTTTTATTCTTCAGTTTGTTAATATGATATATCACATTGATTAATTTGCATATACTGAAGAATCCTTGCATCCCTGAGATAAATCCTACTTGATCATGGTGTATGATCCTTTTAATGTGTTGTTGGATTCTGTTTGCTAGTATTTTTGCATCTATGTTCATTAGTGATATTGGTCTATAATTTTCTTTTTGTGTGATATCTTTGTCTGGTTTTGGTATCAAGGTGATTGTGCCCTCATAGAACGAGTTTGGGAGTTTTCCTCCTTCTGCAAGTTTTTGGACGAGTTTGAGAAGGATAGGTGTTAGCTCTTCTCTAAGTGTTTCATAGAATTCTCCTGTAGGCATCTGGTCCTGGACTTTTGTTTGTTGGAAGTTTTTAAATTACAGTTTCAATTTCATTACTTGTGATGGATCTGTTCCTATTTTCTATTTTGTCTTGGTTCAGCCTTGGAAAGTTGTACTTTTCCAAGAATTTGCCCATTTTTTCCAGGTTGTCCATTTTATTGGCATATAGTTGCTTGTAGTAGTCTCTTATAATCCTCTGTATTTCTTCAGTGTCAGTTGTAATTTATCTTTTTTTCATTTCTAATTTTATTGATTGGAGGCCTCTCCCTTTTTTGTTGATGAGTCTGGCTAAAGGTTTATCAATTTTGTTTATCTTCTGAAAGAATCAACTTTTAGTTTTATTGATCTTTACGATTGTTTTCTTTGTTTCTATTTCATTTATTTCTGCTCTGATATTTATGATTTATTTCCTTATACTGACTTTGGGTTTTCTTTGTTCTTCTTTCTCTAGTTGCTTTAGGTGTAAGGTTATATAGTTTACTTGAGATTTTTCTTGTTTTTTGAGGTGAGATTGAATTGCATAAACTTCCCTCTTAGAACTGCTTTTGCTGCATCCCATAGGTTTTGGGTTGTCATATTTTTGTTGTCATTTGTCTCTAGGTTTTTTTTTTTTTTTGCGGTACACGGGCCTCTCACTGTTGTGGCCTCTCCCATTGTGGAGCACAGGCTCCAGACGTGCAGGCTCAGCAGCCACAGCTCATGGGCCTAGCCGCTCCACAGCATGTGGGATCTTCCTGGACCGGGGCATGAACCTGTGTCCTCTGTATTGGCAGGTGGACTCTCAACCACTGTGCCACCAGGGAAGCCCTCTAGGTATTTTTTGATTTCCTCTTTGATTTCTTCAGTGATCTCTTGGTTATTTAGCAATGCTCTGTTTAGCCTCTATGTGTTTGTGTTCTTTACAGTTTTTTTTTTCCTGTAATTGATTTCTAATCTCTTAGCATTGTTGTCAGAAAAGATCCTTGATACAATTTCAATATTCTTAAATTTTCTGAGGTTTGACTTGTGACCCAAGATGTGATCTATCCTGGAGAATGTTCCATGTTCACTTGAGAAGAAAGTGTATTCTGCGAATTTCAGGTGGCATGTCATATAAATATCAATTAAATCTATCTGGTCTATTGTGTCATTTAAAGCTTGTGTTTCCTTATTTATTTTCTGCCTGGATGATCTGTCCATTGGTGTAAGTGGGGTGTTAAAGTCCCCCACTATTACTGTGCTACTGTTGTTTTCCTCTCTTATGGCTGTTACCATTTGCCATATGTATTGAGGTGCTTCTAGTTGGGTGCGTAAACATTTATAATTGTTATATCTTCTTCTTGGATTGACATCTTGATATCTTCCTTATCTCTTGTAACAGTCTTTATTTTAAAGTCTATTTTACCTGATATGAGTATTGCTACTCCAGCTTTCTTTTGATTTCTGTTTGCATGGAATATCTTTTCCATCCCCTCACTTTCATTCTGTATGTGTCCCTAGGTCTGAAGTGGGTCTCTTGTAGACAGCATATATACAGGTCTTGTTTTTATCTCCTTTCAGCCAGTCTGTGTCTTTTGGTTGGAGCATTTAATCCATTTACATTCAAGGTAATTATCGATATGTATATTCCTATTACATTTTCTTAATTGTTTTGGGTTTGTTTTTTGTGGGTCTTTTTCTTCTCCTGTGTTTCCCACCTAGAGAAGTTCCTTTATCATTTGTTGTAATGCTGGTTTGGTGGTGATGAATTCTCTTAATTTTGCTTGTTTGTAAAGTTTTTGATTTCTCTGTTGAATCTGAATGAGATCCTTGCTGGGTAGTTATCTTGTTTGTAGGTTTTTCCTTTCCATCTCTTTAAATGTCCTGCCACTCCCATCATGCTTGCAGAGTTTCTGCTGAAAAATCAGCTGATAACCTTATGGGGATTCCCTGGTATGTTATTTGTTGCTTTCCCTTGCTGCTTATAATATTTTTTCTTTGAATTTAATTTTTGTTAGTTTGAGTAATATATGTCTTGGTGTGTTTTTCCTTGGGTTTATCCTGTATGTGACTCTCTGTACTTCTTGAACTTGGGTGGCTATTTCCTTTCCCATGTTAGGGAAGTTTTCTACTAACCTCTTCAAATCTTTTTTCAGACCCTTTCTCTTCTTTTTCTGGGTCCCCTATAATTCGAATTTTCGTGTATTTAGTGTTGTCCCAGGGGTCTCTGAGACTGTCTTCAATTCTTTTCATTCTTTTTTCTTTATTCTATTGGTCAGTAGTTATCTCCACCATTCTATCTTCCAGCTCACTTAGTTGTTCTTCTGTCTGTTATTGATTCCTTCTAGTGTATTTTTCATTTCAGTTATTGTGTTGTTCATCACTGTTTATCTTTAGTTCTTCGAGGTCTTTGTTAAACATTTCTTATTTTCTTGATCCATGCTTCCATTCCATTTCTGAGATTTTGGATCATCTTTACTATCATTACTGTGAATTCTTTTTCAGGTAGGTTGCCTAGTTCCTCTTCATTTATTTGGTCTTGTAGGTTTTTACCTTGCTTCTTTGTCTTTAATATATTTCTCTGTCATCTCATTATTGGTGCGGCTGTGTTCCTGTCTTCCTGGTTGTTTGGACTGAGGCATCCAGCACTTCAGTTTGCAGCCAGTTGGGTAGATCTGGGTCTTGATGCCCAGATGAGGACCTCCAGGAGACCTCACTCTGATTAATATTTCCTGAGGTCTGAGGTTTTCTGATAGTCCAGCAGTTTTGATTTGGCACTCACACCACAGAAACTCAGGCCCACCCCCCAGCCTGGGAGCCAAGATCCTGCAAGCTGCACTGTGCAGCAAGAAAGAAAAGGGGGTGGGGTGGGCAGAACTATAACAAAGAATAAAATATAAAATTAGAAGAATAAAAAAGCTTACTAAAAAAATAAAAATCTAAATGAAACAACAACAACAAGGTAAAACAACCACACACACATACACAAAAGCCTGAAAAGGCCTTGGCTGTGGGTTGTGGGGCTTAGATGGTGTGGCCTTAGGTGGGGGCGAGGTCTAGGCTGAGGACCTGGTGGCTGGAAAAGACCCCAGGGGGTAGGGGTGGGACTTAGGCTCAGCAGGACTGGAGGGGGCCTCAGAGTGTGGAGCTTTTGTCCTGGGACCCCTAGCAGGCTTCCTGGGGACTGAGTGGGTGGAAGAAATGTTGGTCTTGTTCCCCTCTGATCCCCCAATCCCCTGAAGGCCTCTCCCTCTCCCTGCTGATCTGCTCACCGTGGGTGGGCCTCTCCTGGCATGGGATTCCCCTCCCCTCCCCCAACCCGCCCTCAGGGGCGCTGGTCCCGTCTTGCTTCCATTTCTCCTCCTGCCTCCCTCCTGCCATTTCCTACCCGGTCTCTTGGGGACTCCTCCGGTCCCCTTAGGTGTCTGAGGTCCCCTACCAGTGCCTGGTAGGTACCCTAGTTGTGAGGAGATGTGAACTCTGAGTCCTCCTACTGCACCATGTTCTTTTCTGAAAATTTGAACCTTCTATCTCCCTTCCAACTTGACATATTCAGTTGGTTCTGTAACATGCACCTCAAGCATAAGGTGTTCAGAATTTAAAACCTGATCTCTCACGGCCTGTACCCCCTTCACTTTTCCACATTTTAGTACAGGGTAACCAGTGTTAAAATCCAAGAGAGAGAGTCTTCACACGGTTTTTCCTTCAGCCCTAGTTCAGTCCATCACCAAGGCTTGCCAGTTCTATTTGCATGGTTCTAGTGAGGTTATTTCACACCCATAGCTTCAATCTGCATCTCCTCCTGCCTTAATGACTTTGATAACCACAAGCTTTTCTCCTACCTCTCGTTCATTCTCTACACAGCAGGTAGATTGAACATTTTACAAGGTAATGTATAGAAATGAAAGGTGATGTATACATTGGTTTAACATATACTATTCCAGAAGTGACTTTTCATTAATTGTTTTTGAGACTTCAATGCAAATAAACAGAGTTTTCAGTGTATAGAGCATTCCTCAAATATCATATCCAAGAAGACTTTTCATTAGTTTAAAGGGAATGACTTGAAATTTAAAAATATTAATTTCAAATAAATAACAATTATAATTGAGGCATTTAAAAATATGCTGGGTGCAATGGAAAACAATATAATAGATATTAGATTGGGAAACTTGTCTGTAAAAATAAAGGAATAAATATGAGAAATCAATAGCCAAGTCACTGAAAAAAATGAGCAAAACTCCACAATAGCCATGGTAGATGTTCTGGGGTAGAAAGATAATATCAGGTTGAAGATAATCAGAAATTGAGGAAATAAGAGATGGAAGCAACACTAAGTCAAAGAAAGTAGAGTTATGACTTCAAAATTTAAAAGACCTTCACCAATGGGCACCTTAGTACTTTTAAAGAGACCCATACCTAGATACATACCTTGGTACTTTGGTGAGGGGTGGTAGGAGAAACTGATAAGGAAATTATCATTCAAAATGTATACCTTAGCTGAAACAGTAACAAATTAATAAATATGAAAAATAAATTATGTGATAATATACTTTAAAAAAATCTGTGATGTAAGAATCAGAATTTCCTGAAGTAAAGCATTCAGGAAAAAATTGATCTATTTTGAAAACTTAGTGATAACGACATCAAAGATATGAATACAAAAAAAAATATTGCAGGCATTCATGCAACGTTGCAGGGTCACTGACAAGTTTTAAAAATCCATACATACTGTTCCAGTATGATGAGCATGAACACATTGGAGAAAAGACAATACAATGTAATAGGTAAATAGTTCTGGAAGACTAAATTTAAAAATGAGCACTTTAAAAAAGACTAGACAACTATCCTAGATTTTATAATAGAATTCTGAACAATACTATTAAAAGTTAAACTTTTATGTATGTTTTCATTCTATTTCCAAAATCCTCACAGTTAGTTACTTTTATGACTACATCTAAAGGTTGAACATATGTATGTGTGTTTATTGAAGTGTGCAAAATTAAAATAGCACTTTGTGTAAATGTATTCAGTTATGCAATAAATCAAAAGTATAGCCTAGAACTCATTTCCTTTCCTTGTATGGACTAATGGGAAAATAGGAACTAAAGAGCAAAGGATTACATTTATTTGTACTATAACAGATGGATGCTCATTTGTGGAACAATGATGTGTTCTGAATAGACATAAGAAATTTTCAGTAAATGCAAAAAAGATTGGTGTGCATTTTCAGTTTTCTCTTCTCCATATCTAATAAAAAGTGCATTTATCTGATGGACAAACAATTGATGTCTGGATATAATTATAGGGTACCCATGAATACTTGATTTAGTCTTCCTGGTAAAATTTTGAAGCAAAATAAGGGTATAATATAATTAACTACATAGAATAGTGCAGTCATCTTTTCTTATCTTCAAAAGAGTGGGGCTGACCTATAATAATAGGGCCTAGAAAATAATGCCTAAGTATGAACTAAGGCTTGAGAAGAAACATTAAGATTTAAGGGGAATAAAATCTCCTTTAAGCTTTAATATGCATAAGAACTGAAAATGCCCTGCAAAAATAGGAAGCATGATATTCCACTTGTATTTTTCTTCTTTCTTTAAAGTAGAATAATCTTAAAAATTAAAAGTGCAGAACTTCCAGTTTCCTGTCTGGCATATAGGGAGATTGATAGTCATAACTCTGTCCTAATAAGCAGAAAGCTGAACAAACAGAAAAAGCAACACTTTTTCTCAGATTCATAAGAGAAGTGAGATCACAGGGTAAATTGTTGTCCCCTAAATTGGAGAAATAAAACAGGCAAATATGGAGAAGCACAACTTAGAGCAGAAACCCACAAGCAGAAACTTCCACAGGAATCAGGGCTAAATCTTTTTTTTTGACAAATTGCTGGAGGCCCAGGGTGAAAAATTCTGAGAGTTAAAAACCTCTAGAGGGATCCATTCTTTTATGAGTTTTACCTCCAGGAGCTGGACCAGGTTCTCAGGGGAATATCAGAGAAAAATCCTAAAGTGCTTCTGGCAGGGAGCAGGTGAAGAGCCATGCTGAAATATGCCAGAGCATCCTGTTCTTAACAGAGCCTCAGGAAAAACTGCTTAATCAGAGCCTAACCTGATAGGGTTTTATTTGTGCCTAGCTGACCTGGGGGAATAAAAATAGCCAACTGCAGTCCACCCTAGCCATCCAGTCCCACCTAAGGGAGGAAAGACTGAGAAGCATTTGTGAAGGTCAAAGTCAAGGGGTACAGGCTCACTACAATATGAGACCTAATTATAGAATATAGAATGCTTCCCCTCCCCCACACCTCACCACCACATTACTAAAAACTTTTTTACATTAGTCCTTTTACCTATTACTTTATGTCTGGCTATCAAGAAAAAATTACAAGGCACACAAAAAGGCAAAAAACACAGTTTGAAGAGACAGAGCAAACATCAGGTTCACACACAGAACCAGACTCAGTTACGGCAGGGGTGTTGGAATTATCAGATTGGGAGTTTAAAACAACTATGGTTAGTATGGTAGGGCTCTGATGAATAAAGTAGACAGTATGCAAGAATAGACAGACAATGTAAGAGGAGAGATGGAAATTCTAAAAAAGAACCAAGAAGAAATGCTAAATATAAAAAATACTGTAAAAAAAAATGAAAATGCCTTTGATGGGCTTGTTAGTAGAGAGTTATAGCTGAGGAAAGAATCTAGAAGATATCTCAGTAGAAACTTATAAAACTAGAAAGAAAAGAGAAAAAAAGACAAAAAAGTAGAACAGAATATCCACAAAATATTAAGACAACTACAAAAGATGTAACATACATGTGATGGGAATACTCGATGGAAAAGAAAGAGAAAAAGAAACAAGACTATTTGAAATTATAATGACTGAGAATCTCCCCCCAAATTAATGTTCAATATCAAACCATAGATCCCTGAAGCTTGGAGTACACCAGGTAGGAAAAATGTCAAAAATACTACACATAGGCATATCATCTTCAAACTACAGAAAATCAAAGCTAAAGGAAAAATCTTAAAAGAAGCCAGTTTAGAAAAAAAAAATCTCACCTATAGAAAAGATAAGAACTATACTTGCCTTCTCATGAAAACCCATGCAAGCAAGAAAGGAGTAGAGTGAAATATTTTAAGTGTTGAGAGAAAAAACCCACCAACCTAGAATTCTGTGCCCTGTGAAATTATCCTTCAAAAGTAAAGGAGAAGTAAAAACTTTCTCAAACAAATGTTGAGGAACTTCGTTGCCAGTAGACTTGTCTTACAAGAAATCTTTAAAATTCTTGAGAGAGAAGGAATAAGATATAGGCCACAGACTCAGATTTATGTAAAGAAAGGAAGATCATCAGAGAAGGAATAAGTGAGAGTAATCTGGGGGTCTGGATTCTAACTCCCCTGTCTCTGGGAATTTGTGGTACTGGTATTTATTTTTCCTGTTCTTAACTGATCTAACAGATTATCATTTCTTGAAAATGGTAATACCAACAATATTTTCAATTACTTACACTTATGTATATATGTAAATATATGAACATATGCATATAATTACACATTATGCATTATATATAATATGTATATATATATGCTTATGTATAAGTGTAATGAATTCCAGCAATATATAATACAAGGGGCAGGAGGGAGAAATTAGTATTTTTGTGTTATTATAAGGTACCTGCAGTGTCTGTGAAGTTGTATATGTTATTTGAATGTGAACTTGAATTAGTTGTAAATGCATATTACATCTCTAGGGAAACCACTGAAAAAGTACAAAAAGAAGTGTAACTGAGGAGTGACATCAGCAAGGTGACAGAGTAGAAGGGTCTGGACTCTCCCTGCCCTCACAACACACCAATCCAACAGATTCCCAGCAGCTTCCAACAGAACAACATGGAGCAATTCTCTTTGTGAGAAATCCAGAAAATGGTTGAGACTCTTGCACACTGAGCAAGTGAGAAACTACCCACATTGAAACTGGGAGGAATAGCTGAGACATTGGACCAATATCTCTCAAGGGCATAGATGCAAAAATTATTAAGAAATTATTTTTTAAATGAATCCAAAAATGTACAGAAATATTATATGCCATGAAAAATGGGATTTCTCCCAGATATGCAATGCTGGTTTGACATTTGAAAACCAATTAAGGTAATCAACACATCAACAGGCTATAAAAAGAAAAATCATATCAAGTCAACAGATTAAGAAAAATTGACAAAATCCAACGTATGTTTAGCATAACACATGTTGCAGGTATAGTGCAAAAAGAGAGGAAATGGATTACGGACTTATAGCATGATACTTGAGGTTGATGATCATGAGTTTAGTGCAAGACTACTTAGTGTTGGCTGTCTCTTCTCCAGCCATTCAGCACATAGGCTCAAGGGAGGAGTTGTCCTATTGCTGGGTTAAGCTGGGTTGTAGTTTTGCCAAGCAATTATAACAAAGAATGATTATAATGACTGATTATGGAATTTAAGCCTGGTGAGGAGTGTAGTAGGACCATCAGAAGAGTAATGGCCAGAGAAAAATGTTGGTCGAATCAGAATAATGGTTCCTATCAGTTGGAAGATCGTTGAGTTCAGGGTACTAGAGGAAGTTGTTGGAAAAGTAGGAGGTGTAGTTCATAGAGTAGATGCATGAAATTAATGCTAAGGAAGAGTTGCAGTAATGAAAAGAAGTAAGGTTAGCATGGGGATGATGACTGAGGTCAGGCAAAGAGCAAACTCATTTGAGGACAGGAGTCTGACAAGGAACTGAGAGGCCTGGGTGTTGGTGTTGGTGGAGGAGAGCCACAGTGGAGAGTTGTGAGGGATGTAATCTGATAACATAGTCAATTCGGTTTTTGTTTTGTTGTCTTATTTTTAGAGAAGGAAGAGAAGTGGTCTGAAATGAAACCAGTCATCAAGAAGGACACCTTCTCCACCTGCAGGCTTAGTGGCATAAAGGGTATAAGAAGAAAAAAAAAAAAAAGGAGATCCAATATTAGAAAATTAAACAGGGAAGACGCAAGGTTCTATTAGATCAGGAAGGTGAGTGGAACATTATATATATAAAATTTTGCTGATAATGAACTATAAATTCCATAGGGAATATTAGAAGGGTTCAGGAGTTGGGTAGGGTTGGAAGAAAGGGGCAGAAATGTGGACATAAGACAAATGGGTGTCTTAAGGGGTTTAGACTAACAGATGAGAAGGGAACATGGTATTTGAATTTTGGAGGCATTTCTTTGTATATTCTAAGCACATCTTTTCTATGATTTATGTGTATATACATATTTATGTGTATATTTATATGCATATGTATACATTTACATACACATATTTGTACTTACATATGCCTACATATCCATACTGTGGGTAGTTTTTCAATCTGTTGATTGACTTTTACTTGATTCTTTAGCCATGATATCTTTTTGTGTTAGTAAGTTTAGCTACTTTTATTTTTTAGGTTTATTTATTTATTTAATGCAAAGTGTTTATTTTATTGTTTTTCCTCCATATATATTTCAAATACAATTTTTAAAGGTTATGCTCCATTTACAGTTATTACAAAATATTGGCTATATTCCCTGTGTTGTGCAACACATCTTTGTATCCTGTTTTACACCCAATCTAAAGTTTAGTTTAGTACTTTGGCTTTTGGAATTATGTTTAAGAAAAATTTTCCTTCTCAGATTGATAAGCCCATTGTCCTAACACATCAACATCATTTTTACCCTCTCTTTTTGACTTTAATTCATATGGAGCTCTTATTCTGTACAATAGATCTACTTGCCTGTGTCTGTGCTAGTACCATGCTGTTTTTATTACTATACCTTTTAACCTAGCTTGATATATGGTAGGCCAAGCTCCATTCCCCAGCATTCACACATATTTCTAATTATTTTTCGGGCTTCCCTGGTGGTGCAGTGGTTGAGAGTCTGCCTGCTGATGCAGGGGACATGGGTTCATGCCCTGGTCTGGGAAGATCCCACATGCCACAGAGAGGCTAGGCCCGTGAGCCATGGCTGCTGAGCTTGTGCGTCCAGAGCCTGTGCTCCACAATGGGAGAGGCCACAACAGTGAGAGGCCCGCATACCACAAAAAACAAAAAAAAAGAAATATTTTTGTCAATATGAAAATATTTCAAATGACTTTAAAATTTTTAATTAGTAGCAAAATAATTTTCTCAAGGAAAAGGATAAGAAGAAAAATATGTAACAGTTGAAAAGTCAGTATGAAGGCCATTAGAAACCCACAACAGTGAAGAATATTTAAGAACTAGAAATCAAATACAACATTTATTGTAAACCCAGAAGAGCTTATTGTATTGTATTGTAGATGTGGAACTAATTGATACAGTTTCAACTGTTGGCCAACCTTGCATTCCTGGAATAAACCCATCTTATTCATGACGTGTTATCTTGAATTTGATTTCTGATATTTTTTATATATATTTGTTTTGCTTCTACATTAGTAACATAGATTGACTTGTACTATTTCTGTCCTTTCATGTCCCTGTTAATTTTTGATGTCAAGTTTATTTCAGCTTCATAGAATGCAGAGCTCTCCCTCATTATCATTTTCATAAGATTTTGTACAATTAAGAAAAAAAAAAGTCTATATTTGAAAACCTACCCATTCAATGAGCTCATTTGGCCTTCAGATTTCTTCATTTAATGGATAGGTGTTCAACTATAGATTTAATTAATTTGTAAAAGGGAAGACTATTCATGTTTTTTATATCTTCTAGTTTCAGTTTTGGTAAATTTAAAAAAAAAATAAAATTGTTCACAGTAAACTCTTATTAACTATGTGCTGTCCATGGAGCTTGAATGATGTTTTCCTTTTTACTTTTTTATATTCATAATTTTTGCCTTTTCTCTCTTTTTCTTGATCAGTTTTGATATACGCTTATCACTTCTATTAGTCCTACTCAAGAACAAATTTAGTTCCATGGATTTTCTGTATTGTATATTTTCTTTTATTTAAAAAAAATCTGTAAAATTCCCTTCCTTGTACTTTTTTATTGGGCTGAATTTGCCTCCTTTTCTCTAATTTGTCGAGATGGATATTTAGGTAACTTAGATGATTAATTCTTAGCCTTCCTTAGTTTCTAATACTGTATTAAAGACTATAAACTTTGATCTAAACAAATGTTTAGCTGCATTCTACATCTATTATGTCATCATCTCATTTTATATGTATATGTATATTTACTGACACTGATAGAACACCATAAGCTTTCTTTTGGTTAGTTTTTACATGGTAGCTTTTTCTTTAATTTAAATTTACTTGTACTTAAACTTTCATCTTTATGGAGTTTGTCTCTTGTAAACAGCATCTTAGTATATTTTTAGTCCAATATGGTGGCCTTAGTCTTTTAACTCACATATTCAGGCATTTTCATTTAATGTGATTATTGATATATTTGGGGTTTTCCTTATATTTCTTTCCTATTCTAACCACTTTTCTTATGTTTCTTTTTTTTTCTTCTTTCTTTCCTTCTACTGGATTAATCAAAAGAGTTTTTACACAGCATTTTCTCTCCATAGCTTATTAGCTATTTATATTTTTAATGTATTAAAAAAATCTTTTCTTCTATTTTTAAAATATACTTACAGAGTTTTTAAAATCCTTGTTTAAAAACTCCAAAAGCTAGACTACCTCTGAAATTGTTTTTTGTACTTCTTTTTTTGTTCATTTGATCCTATTTCTTGGAATGGCTTGTAAATTCTTTCACTAAATGCAATACATTGTGTTAAAAAGAATTGTAGGGGCTTACAAGTTGTTTTCTTACAAGAGATGGGATAGAGCTAATTACCATAATCCACATAGAGACTGAGCTAACTCAAGATTTCCTAGGACTCAATAATCCTCTAAGTCTCCTCCCCATCCCCAACCCAGTTCCTAGGGTTTATCCCCACTCAGGTGTCCTGAGAAATTAAAGTGATGCTTGGATTCTGTTTTCACATAGAGAGAAGCTGGATCCTGAATACTGATCTTTGTTTTCTTAGATCTTAAGAATGTTAGACTTTTTGTCTGGCTTCTAACTCTTCTGTTCCAGGGAGCTTCAGAATTTGGTAAATGGCTTGGGAAGGAGATAGCGAGATTTCAGTGTTGAGTTTAGAGTTCTCTGACCTTTGGTCTTTTTCTTTCCTCTCTCTGGAGTTTTGTAAGACTGTAAAAAACAGAAAAACAAAACCAAGAAGCTTTCAGGTTTCTTTGATTCTTGTACTTATTTTCTGTTTGGTCTGAGGTTTTTGCTGTTCGCCTAGAATTGGCAAATTGTCTGAGTGAATGTCTGCTCACCTTTCAGTAGGTCCCATTCTCTGCGGTTTTGTACCTTTAGGTGCTAGTTGCTTTGGTACCACTCCAATGCCTTCAAACAGGTTTTCTCTCTGTGTTTTTTTTGGATTTTAAGTTGTATTTTTTTTTTTTTTTTTTTTTTTTTTTTTTTTGCCATACACGGGCCTCTCACTGTTGTGGCCTCTCCCGTTGCAGATCACAGGCTCTGGACGTGCAGGCTCAGTGGCCATGGCTCACGGGCCCAGCCACTCCGCGGCATGTGGGATCCTCCCAGACCGGGGCATGATCCTGTGTCCCCTGCATCGGCAGGCAGACTCTCAACCACTGCGCCACCAGGGAAGCCCTTAAGTTGCTTTTAACAGGATTGTTGGACTGCCACAACTAAAAACAAATGGTTGGTGTTCTCATCCTGGAGGTTCTCGGATAGATTGTTGGCCTGTGAGAAACAGTGTAATTTCTGAAACTCACTTGTAGAGATTGGTTATTGAGACACCCATCTGTGTACATGAGCACACAGTGTGCTTCTGGTCATCATGCTTTTAGACAAGTCTGTCCCTTAAAACTGTGATGAGATGAGCCTTGCTAGGAGACCTCTGCAACCCATATCCTGAGACCACGGAGGGGGTGGGGGTATGAGGCAGGATGCATCCTTGCGAACTTTGAGTACTCTATTTGCCTATGAAAATGGATCTGGAAACCAAACTGGACCATTAATTTCACAGCTGAGTTCCTGCAACTAGCTTGATGAATGACTATTAATCAGGCTCTGTGGACAGCTTTCCATTGCATTTTAAAAACATACATTGAAAGTTGTACTTTTATGCCTGGCGTTGGTACTAGTAATATATAACCACTCAAATTAAAAGAAAGAGCAAGGGAGGGGTCCTCACTATTTGTGTGACCAATTGGGCTGCTAGTTCATGGCAGTGCTTTCACTACTAGTGTCTGTTACAGAAACACCAGAATGGGTTCTGCAAGAGGAACTATAGCAAAGTTAAGAAGTCTATAAGTAGATGATAATATTAATGTATGTATTTGTTCCTAAATCCTAGTTTGCTGGATTACTTGTGTTTAAAAATTGTGGTAGAATCTATAATGATTTATGTGACTAATGAAAATAGCTGAAAGATATAATGTTAGAAGCATTCTCTCATTTCACACACATATACACATGGACAGAAAACAAAGAATTACCATATATTTATGGTAACTTGATAGCCTGAAAGCAATGTACTAACTTCAACCATTAGATGAGACAAACAAAAATAAACAGACAATACAGTGGCAATGTTGAGCATTATGAGTCCCTTGCTCCCGGAAAGCAGCAAAGGTTGAAAAATCCCCCCACCCTTTTGTGTTCTGAGAAATGGCTAACATCAAAGGACCACCTTATATTCTGAGACAAGATGGACCTCCGTCCTTCTTTAAGAGTCAGTTGTTTACCAGTCTTTATAAAACCCTAGATCCCCTTCCTTTCCTCTGGGACAGTCCTTATTAATGAACATTCTCCTTACTGCAATAGCCTGAATAAAGTTATCTCCTTAATTGTCTGTTGCATTTTATCTTTGACAACAGAAAAGAGAAGACTTTAATGAAACTGTAATTTGTATCCTTGAAGAATGTTATTCTATATGATAAATGAGCATGATGATATGCAAAGAAGCAACCTTAGTTACTTAGAAAATTACAAGTGCCAAAAGGATACAATTCAAAAGCAACATTTACACTGATAGAGAACTAGTGACTTAGATGATTTAGCAGAAATATTTTCAAGAACACAGTTGAAAATGACAAAGGATAGAAACTGAAAATTGAGATAAATGACATGGAACATTGATAATGAAGTTTCAATTTCAACATAGTAAGAGTACTGTAGGAAGAGCCATAGAATGGAATAAAGGCAAAAATCAGAGAATTGATTGTTGAAACAATTCGAGGACTGAGGATACATATGCTTTCTAATCAAAGGATAACCAAGAGACGAGGGAGAAAGAATATATCTGGAGTTATCCTAGTGAAGTTTCCATGCTCCAAGAGAAGATCCCAAAACTTTTCAGAGTGAAAGTCTTGAAAAGGGTACAAAATAACAGGATGCAGAATAGTAGAGATATTCTGACGCATAATGTTATCAAATAATAATGATAGCTAACACATTAATATTTAGCACAGCTTGGATATGAGTTCTTTGGGCATATTTTCTCTTTGAATCTTCTTAACCTGATGAGGTGGGTATTCATTATTAGTCTAATTTTTCAGATAAATAAGTTTGGAAACAAAAATGTTGTCACTTGCCTAAGGTCACACAGCTGGTAAGTGGTGGAAAGAGATTCAAACACAGACAGCCTGGCTCCAGAGTCCATGCTGTGGTCTGGCTTGAGGGAAATGCATTTATGTAGAGAAAAATAACATCTAAGTGTAAGGGTAAAATAAATATAAAGGCAGGCCAAGACTGAGACAATTTACCTGATGAAATCACATAGGAAGACAATGAGTGTACAGAGAAAACTTCTAAGCCCCAAGTTCTGAGAATTCCAATATACAGAGGTTAGGCCAAGGTCACACTAAGAGAATCAAGAGAGTGGCACTCCAGACACTGAGTGAAGAAAGTATTCCAAGAAAAAGGAGTGGATAGAAGTATCAAATGAAGCCATCAGGCTGGATGTGGGGAAGCAAATAGACACTGGATTTGGTAATGCGGGGGTCACTGTAGGAGCTGGTGGAGAGAAACAATCTGGTGCAGATTCATGAAGGAATGGGGACAGGAAATAGGAAATCTCCTTGATTACAGGTCCAAACATGATCATTGGCCCACACATGGCATAGAGCCAAGTCCAACTTGATGAAATACCTAAACAAAGTACAAAATTCTAGAATACTGGATAAAAGTATGTAGGGATATATTTATATCTTATACTTAGTGGGACTTACTTAAGCAAATCATGAAACTGAGAAGTTGGGCGAGAGAAAAAGTGAAAATAATTGTAAAGAAAAGTTAAAAAGCAACAAAAGATTGATGAAAATATTTGCCTTCAATAAAGCAAAGAAAAGATTTCAATCTTCAACAAGTCAAACAAATAAATATAAAAACTTCAAACAATTGAAAATGCAATTAATTTAAAGAAGATGAAATAAAAATAAGTAATACAAATATAAAAAGAAAAATCTCATACACAGGACATATGGAAGTACAAATTAATAAAATTGGTTGCTATTCTTGTCCATTAGTTGAGAAAAAAATTAAGACAATTTAAAATATGCTACCTTGGAGATGTTGTGGGAAAAAAGATTACTCATACATTGTTGGTGGGAATGTAGATTGATACAACATTTTGGAATCAGTTTGGAAGTCTTTATAAAATGTAGTTGATATTTAAATTTTAGGGTTTAGTTCTGCATACATCATGACTCTTGTATAAAATGAAGTATGCACAGAAATGTTTGCTGTAATATTATTTGTAATAGAAAAAAAAACTGGAAACAAATTAAATACCAATCCATGGCTGCCCTGCTAAATGCATTGCAGAATAGTCATACTCTGGAATATTATGCAATTTTAATGAAAAATATTAAATTACTTTAGTAACATGAAACGACCAAGTGTTAAGTATGATAAAGCAAGTTTTTGTATAATTTATTAACCCAACTTGATAAAAAAGAATTAAATATCCAACTAATGATACATTAAAAAATGTCTGGAAATCTACATGAAAAATTTAAACTATGGTAATGTCTGAGGTGTGGGATTTGGGTGTGGGGGAGAAGCAAAAATGGATCACTATCTCATTTACTCACAGTGTAAGCAAGTAGGACCCTATGGGGCCTTTCCAGGACAGAACCACCCTCCCCCATGTCCTCTGCCTGCCTCTTGCCTGTAGAAAATTTTAGCCCCCTAGGCCTTCCCCAAGTTCCAAAGAATAAATTTCATCAGAGAAGTGAGAAAATGCAGAAGGAAAGGCAAAGAGTCAAGCAAGACAAAATATTAAGTTTAGCCATTAAGTAAAGTCAAGGACCTTTAGTTCCTCCTCAAGGGCTATAGATAATATTCTGAGCCATGTCCTCTGAGCTGTTTTGCAGATCCTGAAACCCCTTCCAGGTGGGAGAAGTTAACTGCATGCTGCCCACAAGCACATAGACCCCAGGCTGGTTGGAATCAGAAGATCAGTGATGTTGACTCCTGATTACCTCATTAGCAGCCAATCAGAAGAATGTCCACGAGCTGATCACACACCCCAAAACCTCCATCTCTCATCCTGTCTTTAAAAACCTTTCCCTTAGAGCCAGTGGGGAGTTCAGGTCTTTTGAGCATTAGCTGCCTGGACTCCTTGCTTGGTGTCCACAATAAAAGCTACACTTTCCTTCACCACAACCGTGTGTCAGTAGATTGGCTTTACTGTGTGCAGGTGAGAGGACCCAAGTTTGGTTGGTTAACCAAAGGTTCATTGCATCAGATTAACTTTTTAATAAGTAATGCTTTTTTCTAAATTTTAAAGGAAGAAAAGTATTTCTATACCAAAAGCAAGTCTACATGGATAGAAGACATACATAGAAGTGAAACCTAAAAGATCTAAAGAATATCTCAAAATCAGAAGGATCACAATAAGGTTAAAGCACTGGAAAAAATCATTAATTAGAGTGTTTTTGTTTAATATGTACATTTGCACAAAGTATGCTTGCATATTTTAACATATGCATAGAAAATTAGATCCATGGAAAAATGTGCTAATGGTGATTTTTTCTTGAATGACAGCATTTTCTCCTTTTATATATTTCTGTAAACTTTCTGTTTCATTTTTCTAAAGAGCAGTGATTGTGTTTTATAATAGAGTTGAACATTGTATTAAATTTATTTTATGTAACTGTTTTGTAAGGTCTGGGAAGCTGGCCTGGCCAACAGCAGAGCAAAGCATGCAGCAAAACAGAAAGAGTAGATTGGCTCTGAGTCTTGTACCCCTGTTAGCTTTGGCATTATTAGATTCAATAATAAGGACTAGAACTAGGAGATTGGATATTGATTATTTGCATTCTTTGTTTTTAGTGGCTTGAACTGGGGGGTGAACTGCAGCTGGGTCATCAGCTTCACACAGACATTAAGTGGGTTTTCAGATTCTGAACACTTTCCCTTTGAATCCTTTGACTCTTCTTCCCTGGAAATACATCAGCCCCATAGAGGGGATGTTGCTCCTTTCCCATTGACTGAACCACAGTTCAGGGGAGAGGCCATGTCACAACAAGACTACGTGGCTTAGAGGCATTTTGTTTGGTGAGCCTTGTTTGAGAACCTCCAGTCAAGTGCAGGGAAAGCTGCTCCAAGTTTGTTGTATCCCTGTTTCTCCTGACCTTGACCCTTCATTCAACAGGAAACAGGATAACCTGACCCTTCTATGGGGAAGACACTGTGGCAGATGCTTCAGGTTCTGCATTGAGCACCATCATGGGGAAGGCAGGGAAATTAATAACTTAATTACAAGTCTAATAAAAGCTGCAATGTAGAATTTTGTTATGGGCTGATTGTGTTCACCCAAAATTCATTTGTTGAAGCTCTAACCCCTCCAGCACCTCAGAATGAGACCGTATTTGGAGATAGACCCTTTAAAGAGGTAATTATTTGAAAATGAGGCTTTTAGGGTTGGTCCTAATCCAGCATGATTCGTGTCTTTGTAAACAAGATCAGGGAACACAGAGGGGTGCCCGGATGTGCTAGCACAGAGCAAAGACTGAAGCTGAGGAGAGAGGCCTCAGAAGGAACCGAACCTGCCGAAGCCTTGAACTTGGACTCCAGACTCCAGAACTGTGAGAAAATAAACGTCTGTTGTTTAAGTCCCCCAGTCTGTGGCCATAAGGCAGCCCTAGCAAACTAACCCAAGTTCAATGTGCTCTTAGAAACTGTGATGGGCAAGGACTGCTTTCCACAGGGAGAGGCACTTGAACTTCCAGGTGGAGAATGACTAGTGGGTAGCCCTGAGTGTCCAGTAGAAGAAGCCCTAAGAGAAGTGGGAAGAGATTTAAGAAGTTTAAACAGGACATTCATAGGAAATTTTTGGAATTTTTGGAAGATAAACCTAGCTACAATGAGGACACAAATGAAGAGCTTGGATCCACAAAGGAGATAGGGCAACTGCACTGGTGTCTGAGGTCAAAAGTGAGCTCAGGAGGTGAACTGTTGCTAAAAGCCAGAACATAGCATGTTCCACAGGTGCCTGAAGGATGTGAGGTCTGCCCTAGCCAGCAGCTTCTGGAGCAAGCCTGAGTGAACAGCAAATTGAAGGGGCCTGGGGAGGCATGAGAGGTGAGGGGCTGGATACCGTGTTTTCAGACAGCCTGGAAGGAGTTTGACTGGGAACCACTGGCCATTTGGAGAGATGGATTTGTAGCTTCCTTCAACTTAGATTCTTTCAACTGTGCATGGTGCTTCTCATTGTGAGAAAAATGCGGCAGCATCTGGGAAACTTGGAAAATGAAAATTCTCAGCCCCCTTCCCCAACCTACTGAATCAGAAACTTGAGGGTGCAGCCCAGAGAACCACACTACTGGGATATCATCTAAGGGATGTGGGGATGGATTATAGGCATAGAAAGCCCTCGTACTGATGGAGTTTCCATCTCAACTTACAATTCTTTTAGTTCACTTATCTGCACGTGGACATACGCACTGCAGTCTATGCCAGACACGTAATGAATGAATCTAAGAAATGCCCTGCCAGGACATCATGGCCAAGTTTTGTGAGGTTGCTATCTTAAGTTATATGTTCAAAGATGTTTGATATTTGGTGTGTTTATTCTTCTCCATCCACTCCCAATATCCCCCCACCACCCCATGTTGACTTAGTGTAACATTTATTTGTGCAGTTTATTTGAGAAAAAAATTTTTAGCTTTCATAACTTCTCTCTCCTTTTTATATACAGTAATTTCCCTGTTACATGGCTGTTCAAATCTTCTTTGCAATTTTAAACTCTGAAATAAATTTATCTCCTTTAGATTAACATCCATACAACTATCATCCTTTTCAAACTCTTTATTAATTCATACTTCTGAAATTTTGGCATAATTATGATTTCATCATGGATATATTTTATAGCTTTGGTTCTCACTCACTGGTGTTTCTTATGCCTCTGAATTCAGCGTGATGTCTTCTTTATATTACCGTTCATCATCATTTGCAAACGTGGAAGATAATAAAGGATGAACACTACATGCTCCTGTGTGTTATGTACAGGGCTTAGAACTTAATTGGCATTAATAAATTTATTACCATTTATTACCATTATCAGAATGACTACAATCATGACATTGCTAATCCTGACACAAGATCTGGGCTGTGCACTGGATCTTCATTTTTTGATGGGCTCAAGCACTCCTTCAAACCCTAGCCAGCCTTCTGACTGTGTGAACTTGATCTTGTTTAGCTTTATGTCTCATGTGCAAAAAGACTCTTTTGTTATTTTCTTTCTTAGTAAGAACTATAAAATAACCATAATCTTTTCCTCATGTATTCAAAATACTCTACCTGAAAATGTACTTAAATTATAGAAAGATTTATACTAATTTAAATTACAATGGCACCATCTTTTGTGCTTGTCATTATCTTTCCTAGGCTTTGTTGCTTCCAAAGCAACACATACTGTATTTCACTTTGTGTTTAAAAATTATTTATGCTGAATGATAAAATAGTTTTTATGAATATTCAACAATGCCTTCCAAGTGGTGAAATGTTCTGAATCTTCTCTTAAATCCTTCCCACACCCAACTTCTAAATTAATCCTTCGAAGTACAGCTGTGATAACTGTCACTCCCCTGCTCAAAATCCATCAACGCCTCTTGTTTACCAAGTAAAGCTCACTCCTTGATCTGATTTCTGCCTCCTTGATAATCTTATCTTGACCTGCCTTTTACAGTCTGACTACCTTACATCTAACTGCCTAATGTTGTCAAGACCAAGCTTGTACTGCTCCCCACAGGACAGGCCAATAAATCAAGAGACAAGTTGTTGGGACAAAGAATAGCGATTTTATTCAGAAAGCTAGCTGACCTAGAAGTTGGTGGACTGACCCAAAGAACCATCTTGCTTGAGTTAGAATTCAGACTTCTTTTATACTAAAAGGGCAGGGAGTAAAGTCAGACATTTCCTGGTTCCCATCAGCCTCCAGAGAGGCTGTGTTAATTTCTTCCTTCCTGCAGCCATTCACAGATGGTCCTGGTCGGAATGTTTCCTGTGAGCTAAATAAAGGTATTTTAGCTTAATGCTCATTAACTGGGAGGCAAGGTTCCCAGAGATGGGCCATTATGTATAGTTTAAGCTTACAGGCAACATCCCTTAAGTGATTAACTTGTAATAGAATACAAAGGTTCTCCCCTATGACACTAACATGGTCTGGGAATGCTTTGCATACAAATAACAGAATGATATATTAAAATGGTATAAACAACAAAAAAATTATATCATAAAAAAATAAATAGGAAGGTGAGGGGCGGTGGTTGTTAATATCATCATGGGCTTGCTCACCTTCTCTGCAGCAACCTTGGCATCTCCCTGGTCCTGTTGGTGCAGGTGCTTCCATTCAAACTGTCACATTGCACAAAGAGACAGAATAGAGAAAATCCCCATCTTATATCTGTCATCAAGTATGAGAGAAACCTTCCCGGGCCTTCCAGCAAATTTTCCTTCACATCTGCTGGGTCAGGCTTGTTTCATGCCCCACTGAAACCACACACCTAGGGGTGGCACTGAGGCCCTCACACTGCCTGGCTGATGAACATGCAGCTCCTGGATCATGGGAGGAGTCCGGCTTCCCATGAAGGAAGGGCATGACCGCTCAGAGGCGGATGTGGGAAATCGGGGTTCAGCTGCTGAAGAAAGGAGGAAATGGCTGTGCAGTCACCTATATTCCTCATCAACTAAGCTGTTCATTGTAAAATTAAGAATCAAGCATTTTTTTTGTCACAACAATTGCATTGAATGGTGTGCAGCAACAGTCAGCCCTGAAAAAGCCTCTATAATACAGACTGTATTATCCTGTATAATGAATAGTGTAAACTGTATAGTGTATCCTGTACTCTGTAACGCTTAAATCAGGTTCATAGACTAAGCCCTGAGTTATCTGTGTCCACTTACCTCCACTTGGGACACATTGGCCTCCCTTTGGCCAATATCATAGCCTCCTTCATGGACTCTACCTTCTGTACCACTTCTCCAAGGTAATGGCCTTTTCAGGAGCTCATTTATGACTGATCAGTTCTGGAAATGACTCTCCTCTGAATGTTTTCCAGTGAGCAAAGAGGCCTCATGCAGACATGTGGGGGGACCAGACTGGGCCATTCTTACACTACTGGAGGCTCTCAAGTCAATGGACAAAGTCAGGAATACTTATTATTTAATTATTCCTGGATGTATCTGCCTGTGCCACTCTCCTGTCATTGTTTATATGATTCCCTCTTCCTGAATTAAAGCTGTTTACATTCCTCCTCCCTAAAACCAAGAGTGTATTTGATTTATATAGTTTGTCAATATTTTTATTGAGTTCTTATATGATAAAACTAATATGTAAAAGAGTTGATTTGGGGGGGATCCAAGAGGCTGGATTACTTTGGTCATAAATTAAATAAGAACATAGATATAATAATCAAATTCTATAGAATTATTTATGGTTTTCTTTGAAATAAAGTAATCATAAGTACATTCCTAAAGGTAGGTATTTAGATTTGTTCATTCATATATGTGTGCATGTGGAGAGAGAGAAGGAGGGAGAGAGGTATTAATTTTATTAATGCATTAATAAGGGAAATATACAAATTTATACATATTTGACAAAATAACCTAGTAATTATTTTTAGTGGATACATCTTTGGCAGTGTTTTCTTGTTTTAAGATGAAAGGTAATAGGCAATATATCCAACATAGAGAATCATTCACATAGAGGGAATGTGATACTAGCCAAATAAACCTCTTTCAATTATTTACAGGAAGCATTACTTATTTATCCACTAGTTTAATTGACTTGAACTATACACAGGGCTAAAACATAAGGGCTTTTTGCAATAGTTTTAGAGCATGAAGAATTTAATCTCATGAGTATTGTAAGAAATGATTTTTCCCCATTACTCTCTCTCAAGTAAGTATAGCTTGAGAGACACATGTATCAACTCTGTCAATGTTTATATTATTTGAAATGCCATACAAAACACACACAGTTAAATTGTTATTTCATGATATCATTGAATTATTTAATACTGAAATATCTCTTCAATAATCTGAATAAGACTAAATACAGTACCTAATTATTCTTTTTTACTGGTGCCCTTTATTTTCCAGGGTAGTTATGTGTTGTTTGTTGCTTTACTTTTATTCTTTAGGTCATGCCTAATAAATGGTGTATTTATTACAAATACATTTAACTTTTAGAAAATAGCTACCATACCTAACATTTTTAATGTTCTCTTTAAAAACTGATGATACTTCCAGGTAAGAAACAAAGACAATTTTTGCATTTTATGTTAATAACTTAAATCTGTGTTAATTTGTGTCAAATATATTTTTTGCAAATTTGGTTTTATCAAGTACTCAATAATTAATATTAAATATTGTAATGTTTTTTAAAAGCTGGTTTTAGTAATAATCTGAAGAAAGATAAAATATATGTTAATCTTCCTCCCAAAGTGTGTCTTCCTAATTAATATGCCAGCCATAAACATTAAAGATACAATGGTCATTTTTAATAATTTATGTTAAATTCACATATTTGAATTGATCCACGGAATTTATGACTTTTAATCCAGAGTTTCTGAAGATGGATTTATTCAGAAGCTCCTCGCCATTCTAGGAAGCTCCTTGCCTGAGTCTGTATTATAGAAGTGGCCCTTTAATCTCTAACTAATAGATCGCCATGAACTTGCCTTGCACCTGCTCACAAACCACAACACAAGGAGTCTTCTGGGGCAGGAAACCAATTTGCTCTTCTGAGTCTGTACAGTGTTTGGAACTCGTCTGAGATGAGGGTAAAACTGCTTGACTGACAAGGTAAGCTGACGCCACACACACACACACACACACACACACATACACACACACACACAATCTGATAAATGGGAAAAAATATTGGTGGTAAATAAAATAATGGTCTATTTCAGTAGGAGAGGAAATCAACAACTGATAAGAATTTTAGGAGGAGATTTTTACTTGCTGTCTCTGTATAACTGGAGGAAACTTTATCTAAATTACTTTTCAGAATGTAACCTCAGACAATGTCCATTTTTGGCAGATGTCTTCCATAAAGAAAAGTGATTGTGGCATGGTAGCCCAGAACAACATTTTCTGTTGTGGGATCTTGATAAGGATACTCAAGTAGAATCTCAGTGAGTTTTACTGGATACCATTAAGGACCCCTGGTCCAAGGTCTCTTTCTAAAGTTACCTTGGAGGCCATTCTTCTCTTCTTTTATTCTTGGGGACGGGCCTTCAAAACAGTCGCTGTGTCTATCTCTCAGAGACACTATGAGTCTTCTTTTCTCTTAAATCATTTAGTAGCATCTGTTTCACAGAGTTTTATAATCTTGGCTGGGACTCTTCAAATTTGTGTACTCTTGTGGCGTTTGTGGCGGGATATATTTAGATCTATGTCATATTTAAGGTTCATCTGGAGGCTTTCCCAATATTGATGGACAAATGATGCAACTCATAAATCCTAAGATCCCGCAAGATCATGGCCAGATCTGTGGCTGGAAATTCCAGTTACATTTACCTCTCAGTTGCCAGTCAAGTTTCCTGGCTTGTTGCGTTTCCTCTGGCAATATTCCTGCTCCCTGTGACGGGATATGGATGGGATGTGGCTTGACTGGTGGGTATTAGTGACAAATATTGCAATGGGCCTATGCTT
Organism: Lipotes vexillifer; assembly: GCF_000442215.2. Lineage (NCBI taxonomy): Eukaryota > Metazoa > Chordata > Mammalia > Artiodactyla > Lipotidae > Lipotes > Lipotes vexillifer. The sequence goes on along the minus strand of NW_006790410.1, from coordinate 71,967 downwards.
TTCCAATATGGAACATGAAGATTTACTCCTTGAACTAAGCTTGAGGTGCCTGATAACATGAGTTATCCCATGAGTAGGAGGTTACATGTACATTTCTGTAGCACCAACACTTCTCCTTTGCAGCATTACTGCTTAGAGCACATTATTTTTAATTACTGTAAAATAATAAATCTGAGAGTCCTATGCTTTGTTTACCACAGCTTCTTTAGTACCTAGTAAACATTATATAAATAAATAAATGATTTAGTATTTAAATGTCTTCTTGGGAGTTCCTGGCAGTCCAATGGTTAAGACTCTGTGCTTCCAATGTAGGGGGTGTGGGTTCGATCCTTGGTCGGGGGACTAAGATCTTACATGCTGTGCGGCATGGCCAAAAAAAAAAAAATCTTCGTATAGATTTTAGATGTCTTCTTACACATTTTAGTGGTATTCATTTATGTGTATTTTCAAAAATATCTTAAATCCTGAAATATTACCTACTTATCCAGAAATATTTTAATTATTTGATTATTATTATTCTAAATAGATTTGATTTTGTAATTACCCACATGCAGATATCCCCAGATACTGGTAATTAAAGTAAAACTTGTCAACTCCTTAATAAGTAGGAAAAATATAAGTTCCAGGAGTTAGTGGATTACCTTCAGGCTACTTAATTTAAGTTTAACTATATTGAGTAAATTGTTTTATTTTCCCCCCTCCTTGCACTAACATAAACATTAGTATATCTTTAAATTTTGAGCTCCGTTTAGTCCCCTACATCACACACACAAAGTGTTAGTATGTCCCACTAGATTTTTCAAAGGTTTGTACTTTCAAGCGAACACACTCTTCATAGTTTTTAATGAAGTTTAATAGTGCTTTGTAGGCAGTAAGTTGCTTTGTCAGTGGACGAATGGACACTCTCTAGGTTCACTGGTACAAACAGCACATTCCATTTTCAGTTGTTTATTTTTATGTAACTATCTCTTGCTTTTCTGGTTATATGAAAACTTATATGCTGCTTACTGAATAGAACAATTATATGTTACTAATCTTCTCCAATGCAAGAAATAGTGTAAAATTATCATTCTTTCACAAACATAGCAATTGCAAGTGGGAAAGAGAAATAAATGTGACCCTGAATACAGAACAGATGAAATCATGTTATTACCTTTCCTCATCATCAAATGACCCTGAAAAAAAATCTCTCCACTGGTTCATATGATTAAGCTGAGATAAAACCATGACATGGTCATCAACAACTGTCATTTCCTCTGAACTGGCAACAAACAAAACACATACTTATAACACACTGGTACTTTAAGGGTAAAAGAGGCAGAAAAAGAGAAAGAAGCCAGAAGGGAGAGGAAGAGGGAAGAATGAAAAAGGAGGTGAGGCAGTTTCCTGAATCACGAGAGCATTCAACACATGCGAGCATCCAAACAAGCACACACCCACAGAGGACACGGGCAGAGGTTTATGAAGCAACTGGGCAAAAGGAGAATGAATGAGTTTAATGTAGTTATTACCTCAGGCATATGTAATACATCATAAATAAGTTATTCAAATAAAATTCTATCTCATTCTAAAATGTTAATCTTTTTGTAGGTTTATAAAAAATAATCCTGGTCAACTTCCTTTTTTCATTAATTAATAAGTGTTTGGAAGTCTTGTTTAAAATGGTAAGTAAAGGAGTTTCGTTCTTTTTCCTTGAAACTATGTTGGCTCTTGAATGTCTCAAAAGGCATACAATTTGGCACTCTCTCTAACCTACTTAGTATTTAACTAGAAGGGGCAGGAAGAAACTGTGAGTCTCTCTATAGAAGCTAAGTTCCTCTTCCTATGTGTGTGTCTCATATTCCCCTTTGCCCTCTTTTCAGGTTTTTCCCAACCAGGCTTGCTTGCACGAGGACGTCAGTGATGAGGGAGAACTGAACATAGACTCACAAGGAGGAAAGGGTACTTAGGAAGTTCAACACAGCTTCCTGTTGGTAATTATTATTATATATTATAATATAATATATATTACTGACTATATATTTTTTAAACATGTAATCAAGATAAAATTCATTGAAATACTTTGCATTCTTTTTTTTAATTATGAAATTTTTTAGTTTTATTTTTCTGAAGGATAGCTTGGGAATGAGATAAGAAGCAACAGGAAAAAAAGAAAGAGAAGTTTCCATATACATGTCCTATTTCAACACTCACATCTTAAAATATACTTTTACAAAGAAATCATTAACAATTCCTTGATGTATTTCAGGTGTTATCTTTCCTTTCCTCAAGGGAAACAATGCATCTGGCAAAATCTTTATTTTCTTTCTTTCTTTTTCATTTTTTTTTTTTTGCAACCATCACCTTCTTTAAAATAATCTACTTGTATTTGGTCTTGCTTTACTCTTTAAGAAATATAAGAATGAAATAAACACCAGGATTGAAAAGGACAACTTAAGAACAAAGCTATCTTCTATGTTGAAATACCCATGTCATCTGAAAAGACAAATACTTGAAAACAATTTTTTTGAATTCAAGGCTTAAATGTATTAATTGATACTTTGCATTCTTATTTTTCACAAATATGTCTTCAGCACTTAGTGTCTTTAAAAGATTTCTTTTTCCCCTTAGCTTTATTGAGATATAATTGCCAAGTAACACTGTGTAAGCTTAAAGTGTACAACATGATGACTTGATATATGTATATATTGTAAAATGATCATCCCAATGAGTTTAGTTAACATAGCCATCACCTCACTTAGTTACCATTTTTTTGGTGTGTGTGTGATGAGAACACTCAAGATACTCATGCCAAGCTACTCTTGACAACTTTCAAGTGTATAATACAGTACTGTTAACTATAGTCACCATGCTGTACAGTAGATCCCCAGAATGTATTCATTTTATAATGGAAAGTTTGTACCCTTTGACCAACACCTCCCCGTTTCCCCAACCCACCCCCAACCCCAATAGTATTCACAATAGTATTCACAATAGTATTATTATTATTATATTATTCACAAGACATAAACACAAATTTAGTGTCTGTCAATGAATGAATGGATGAAAAATGAATAATGCTGCAGTGAATATATGCATATATATTATACATAATGGATAATGCAGTGAACATGGGGATGCAGATGTCTCTTTGGACAGTGATTTCATTTCCTTCAGATATTTAACCAAAAGTGGGATTGCTGGATCATATAGTAGTTATATTTTTGATTTTTTGAGGCACCTCCATACTGTTTTCCATAGTGGCTGCACCAATTTACATTCCCACCAATATGAACAAAACTTCCCTTTCCTCCACATCCACACCAGCACTTATTTCTTGTCTTCTTGATAATAGTAATTCTAGCAGGTATGAGGTGATATCTCATTGTGGTGTTTTTTTTTTTTTTTCACCACACCATGCAGAATGCAGGGTCTTAGTTCCCCAAACAAGGATCAGACCAGCACCCCCTGCCGTGGAAGTACGGAGGCTTAACCACTGGACTGCCACAGAAGTCCTCACTGTGGTTTTCATTGGCTTTTCCCTGATTATTTCTATCTCTGTATCATATCACTGACAAGCTTTATTTATTTACTTATATATTTTAAAAAACTGCTCATATTTTGAATATCAATGAACTAAAAACCTCTCAAAATGTTCCCCTTTCCCTTCCCTTCCTCTTCCTTTTTCCTGTCCTCCTACTCTTCTTTCTTCTTCCTCTTCCTCTTTTTTTCTTTGTGTAATCAATGCAGAACTTTTTCTATTCTTCTGAGCATGTAAATTATTGATGTTCCTTGAGTTCTCTTCTGCTTTCTGCATCCAGTTTTCAATATATGCTGTCACCCAGAGGGTACAGTTATCTTAAAAAAATTTTTTTTTAAATATACTCTCTCTCAACACATTTTAATCCTCATCTTTTCACTACGTATCTCTGAAATTATTTCTTCATGGCCCTTGTTTCTATCTAAAATTATCTTGTTTGTTTCTGTATGAACTTCTACTGATAATCTCTACTGTACACCCCCTTCAAAATAGATCCCATAAGGAAAGGGACTTTTTCTGTCTTATTACCACTTCCATCATCAAAAACAGGGCTCAAAAAATAGGCATCAGTGGATCAATAGAAGATTAACTAAAAATAGGCTGAGTTTCTCTGGAAAATTATGAAAATATAAATTTCCCTGCTCTAGATTGCTAGACCCCTGTTTATTGTCTTCTCCACTCAAGTCTACTGGCTCACTAACCCAGTGATTCAAAATGAATAGGTGAGTCTCACTAACTACACCCAAAGGGAAAATGAGGAGAAATACTGATAAGAATTCAAGTATCCATCTTTTGATTCAATCATAAGACCTGCATAGAGTTCAAGTAATTCTAGTATGAAACAAAAACAAAACAAAAAACCAATATGGAGCCTGTGGAAATGTCTTGGAATACTACAGTAGATGATTGGTGTAGTCAAGAGGCTTCTACAATGTGGTAACAACACAGTGAGCAAATGATGGACAGGGTAAAGGTTTTTGACATAGGCACCAGGGAGGGTGACATCCATGCACTGAAACTTTGGCCAATTTATGGGAGAAATAGATTAGGAAAGAGCCTAGTAAATGCTGATTCACTTCTTGAAAGGGAGAATACTGTTGGCCATGTAATATAAAGGAAAGTATAGCAAAATTGTACCAGCTCCTCCTGGCTCAGCGTGAGAGGGGCAGGAAGAAGATGCAAACAGCTGGGAAGCAAATGAAAAGTATCACATTCCTTTTTCATTGAGAGAAGAAAGCCTGAGGAGTAGGTAAAGTGGGACAGCCTGGATTATTAGCGAAGAAAATGGCAGCCCTTTTCCTGTTAAAGTGAGCAACCACAGCAAACACAGGAAATGCAATTTGCTGCTAGATATGGTGCTCACTTTGGCAGGTCCTTTGGCTTTAACTCTCTCTTCTCTATCTGATTCAGCACATGGAGCCATATACATGTGGAAACTGCCCCTTTCTCTCTTCATCTGCAAATAATTTGAACAGGTGTTTAAATTACTTCTTCTGATTTTTAAAAATCCATCAGGGGTTAATAACAAATTAACCACCCCTTTCCCCATTGGAATGGCATGTTAGATATTTGTGCTCTGTAGTGATTAAAGAAATTTTATTGAAAAATGAAACATAAGGTCTACACCCCTGACTGCTCACTTTACCCTGCAAAGTAAACCATTGTTTGGAAAAATGGGGAAAGCATCTTGGTTAGACTGTGAGGCAGTTACTGGGGGAATCGAATGTGGCAGAAATATTTTACAGAGACATTTGGGAATGGCAGAAACATTTTATAGAGACATTTGGGAATATATATGAACAAATCTTAAAATTTTGCATAGACTTTGGTGAAACAATTCCTCTCTCAGTAATTTCCCCTAATTTTGTGTACAGATACATGTTTTAGCATTATTTATAATAGCAAAAAGATGCTAACAACTTTATATGTATAATATATAAGATAATGTATATTTATACATCTCTGTATATGTATATGTGTGTGTATACATATATATATATATATAGAGAGAGAGAGAGAGAGAGAGAGAGAGATAGAGAGAGAGAGAAGAATATACCAGTTTTAGTGTTTATCATCTCATTTTTTCCTATATTTCCATGAATTTTCACTGCAAGTGCAAGGTGCTCCTGCCCACCCAGGGTGGAGATGACACTGCAGCCAACACAATCCCAGACCCCACTGTTGCATCCAATCTTATATCCTTGGTCCATCTGGAACCCAGAACATCACACAGTGAAGTCATGAAAATGTACATCATAGAGTAATATTTACTGGCTAGAGAAAATGTTCTTAGTATATTGCTAATTTAAAAAATAGATAAGAAACCGATTTATGTTATAACATTAATTTTCAAAAGCACATGAAGGTACATAGAAAATATTCTGTTTATATATATGCTCGACCTGATGAGATTAAAAATTAATCTAAAGAGACTAAAATTTAGAGATTAAATGTGTTATTATTATTTATGCATTGAACATTTATCATTATGTAATATGAAAACTAAGCAAAATTCTGATCCATTTTGGTTTTATAAAAATTTTTTAAAATGTATTTTTAGCTTGACATTGTGTGTTTTGGCAATGCCACCACACCTTCCCTCCCTGTACCTGCTCCCTCCCAGAACTAAAGCTCATGCAGGCAGAAGGGAAACACTGCAAGTCTAACTGTTACTTTAATACCTCACTTCTCATGCTGCAGGTTTAGCCTTATTTCTGTTGGAAACAACACTGTTGGGTCAGGAACCAGTAATTTTCCCCATAAAGGGGATCAATGAAGTGATCACAGGAAGTGACATTTCAATTGTTCTTTAGAGATTAGCATCTTTCTGACAAGTGAAAACGTAAACAAAAGCACATCTCAAGTACTAACAGCTGCATGGCAAAAAGCAAGGGTGCTAAATGTTTGTAGCATCTTTAATAATCACAGAGGAATAATATTAGTGACATTTTGGGAGAAATTACTGTGTGCTAGGCCCTTGATAGCTGACGAACTCTGGGTTTCACATTTAACTCTCACAGGCATAGGTCTTATTTTTCTCCCCTCTCTCGCTTTCCCTCCGCTCCCCCGTTCTGCTTCTGGAAAAAGTGAAATCAGTAATTTGACAAATTCTGCAGAAGAGTTAAGTGAGGTGAAAACTGAAGAGAGACTTGGATCAGTTATTTCTGATTCTGGGAGATTTGGAACAGTGGTGAAGAGCGCATGCATAGGAGAAAGCTCATGTCTGCAGGCCTAATAATAATTGTTTTCTTACTTAAATTTACAACATATTTATTAACGACCATAAAAGGCAGAAAGCATGTATTGAGTGCCCTCTAGGTCCAGGGAGTACAAAACAAGTTAAACATGATCCCATTCTCAGAGATCTCCTGGTGGGGTGATTTATTGTACTTTGTTTGGTTAACTCTCTGCTTACATGTCCAGTTGGCAGAATAAATGGATGAGTGAATAGGCAAATGGGTAGTAAGTTTGGCTAATAGAAGATGCAGAATCACTCTAGGTGCATCAGGCACTGGAGTCAAGATCAATTAGAACCTCTTTTTGCTATGAAATCAGCAGATAACATTGTTCTCTATCTGACCAAAGGAAAAGAAAAAAAAAATTAAATAGCCTCTCTTCAGGTTGTAAATTTATTTCTAATCCTCACTTAGGTATTGCTAGTGCCCTATGTTTGCACCCCAAATGAGTACCCGTGAGTATCTGCTCACCCAGAGAGCCCAGATAAGGCAGTGAGAGAGCCAGGAGGAAAGATGAGTGACATTCATTGTTCACTATGAAACAATAACAAAAATGCTTACTTCTACCTGTTGATTGAAACTGAATCTGGCTGTGAGTTTTAGTTTCCATTATACTAATATCTGTAGGGAGAAAAATTCCTGGCAAGTCATACTAAAAATGTAATGCATTTTATTAAATATTTAGTATTGTATTAAAGAAATAAATGTTTATGTCAAACATTTCATGAGAATGAAAAAAACAGCTCACGGTAAATGAAAATTTGATCCAATGCATACAAATCAGAAACATTTTAAAATATGTTAATTAAAATTATAGGCTTCATTCCCATTTCGTGATTTACTATACTGGAGTGTTGTTCACATGTAATAAAGGATATAGTATTAAATGAGAGGATTGAAAACTAAAATCAAGTTTAATCGTCAGTAGTGGTCAGAATTGAATTATGTAGTTGATCCTATTTTTAGTACTCGGCTGTTATTATGCAGACCTTCTGCACTTCCCTTAATCACTCTCATCACCTCTGTCCTCCTTTTCATTGTTCTCTAATTCCAGTCAGTTCACTTCATCATTCTTACATCTGAATCATCAGCAAAGAACAGGTCTAGGTCAGCAGAACATTTTAGTGTCTGAAAATGGACTATAATGTTCCTGTTCCATGACATAATATCCATATTGTATCTCAAAAATTATATTAGCCTTTCTTGGCTTAAATCATCAAACTATTACATTTATAATTTTGCCTCCAAAACAAATTATAAAAATGTTTTAGTTGGAAATATACATTTTTTTTACTTTTTAATTTTTTTACTGAGTATAGTTGATTTACAATGTTGCGTTAGTTTCAGGTATACACAGTAATTCTTTATTGGAGTATAATTGCTTTACAATGGTGTGTTAGTTTCTGCTTTATAACAAAGTGAATCAGCTATACATATACATATATCCTCATATACCCTCCCTCTTGCGTCTCCCTCCAAACCTCCCTATCCCACGTCTCTAGGTGGTCACAAAGCACCGAGCTGATCTCCTTGTGCTATGCGGTTGCTTCCCACTAGCTATCTATTTTACATTTGGTAGTGTATATATGTCCATGCCACTCTCTAACTTCGTCCCAGCTTACCCTTCCCCCTCCCCGTGTCCTCAAGTCCATTCTCTACATCTGAGTCTTTATTCCTGTCCTGTCTCTACGTTCTTCAGAACCTTTTTAAAAATTTTTTTTCTTTAGATTCCATATATATGTGTTGGCATACAGTATTTGTTTTTCTCTTTCTGACTTACTTCACTCTGTATGACAGACTCTAGGTCTATCCACCTCACTACAAATAACTCAATTTTGTTTCCTTTTATGGCTGAGTAATATTCCATTGTATATATGTGCCACATCTTCTTTATCCATTCATCTGTCGATGGACACTTAGGTTGCTTCCATGTCCTGGCTATTGGAAATAGAGCTGCAATGAACATTGTGGTATTCTTTTTGAATTATGGTTTAATCAGGGTATATGCCTAGTAATGGGATTGCTGAGTCATATCGTAGTTCTATTTGTTAGTTTTTTAAGGAACTTCCATACTGTTCTCCAGAGTAGCTGTATCAATTCACATTCCCACCAACAGTGCAAGAGGATTTCCTTTTCTCCACACCCTCTCCAGCATTTATTGTTTGTAGATTTTTTGATGATGGCCATTCTGACTGGTGTGAGGTGATACGTCATTGTACTTTTGATTTGCATTTCTCTAATGATGATTAGTGATGTTGAGCATTCTTTCATGTGTTTATTGGCAGTCTGTACATCTTCTTTGGAGAAATGTCTATTTAGGTCTTCTGCCCATTTTTGGATTGGGTTGTTTGTTTTTTTGATATTGAGCTGCATGAGCTGCTTGTAAATTTTGGAGAGTAATCCTTTGTCATCTGCTTCATTTGAAAATATTTTCCCCTGTTCTAAGGGTTGTCTTCTCATCTTGTTTACAGTTTCCTTTGCCGTGCAAAAGCTTTTAAGTTTCATTAGGTCCCATTTGCTTATTTTGTTTTTATTTCCATTTCTTTGGGAGGTGGGTCAAAAGGATCTTGCTGTGATTTATGTCCTACAGTGTTCTGCCTATGTTTTCCTTTAAGAATTTTCTAGTGTCTGGCCTTTCATTTAGGTCTTTAATCCATTTTGAGTTTATTTGTGTATGGTGTTAGGGAGTGTCCTAATTTCATTCTTTTACATGTAGCTGTCCCGTTTTCCCAGCACCACTTACTGAAGAGACTGTCTTTTCTCCATTGTATATTCTTGCCTCCTTTATCAAAAATAAGGTGACCATATGTGCATGGGTTTATTTCTGGGCTTTCTATCCTGTTCCATTGATCTATATTTCTGTTTTTGTGCCAATACCATACTGTCTTGATTACTGTAGCTTTGTAGTGTAGTCTGAAGTCCAGGAGCCTGATTCCTCCAGCTCCATTTTTCTTTCTCAAGATTGCTTTAGCTATTCAGAGTCTTTTGTGTTTCCATACAAATTGTGAAATTTTTTTTCTAGTTCTGTGAAAAATGCCATTGGTAATTCAATAGGGATTGCATTGAAACTATAGATTGCTTTGGGTAGTATAGTCATTTTCACAATGTTGATTCTTCCAATCCAGGAACATGGTATATCTGTCTATCTGTTTGTATCATCTTTAATTTCTTTCATCAGTGTTTTATAGTTTTTTGCATACAGGTCTTTTGTCACCTGAGGTAGGTTGATATCTAGGTATTTTATTATTTTTGTTGCAATGGTAAATGGGAATGTTTCCTTAATTTCTCCTTCAGATTTTTCATCATTAGTGTATAGGAATGCAGGAGATTTCTGTGCATTAATTTTGTATCCTGCTACTTTACCAAATTCATTGATTAGCTCTAGTAGTTTTCTGGTAGCATCTTTAGGATTCTCTAATGTAGAGTATCATGTCATCTGCAAACAGTGACAGCTTTACTTCTTCTTTTCTGATTTGTATTCCTTTTCTTCTCTGATTGCTGTGGTTAGAACTTCCAAAACTATGTTAAATAGTAGTGGGGAGAGTGGACAACCTTGTCTTCTTTCTGATCTTGGAGGAAATGGTTTCAGTTTTTCACCATTGAAAACGATGTTGGTTGTGGGTTTGTCAAATATGGCCTTTATTATGTTGAGGTAAGTTCTCTCTATGCCTACTTTCTGGAGAGATTTTATCAAAAATGGGTGTTGAATTTTGTTGAAAGCCTTTTCTGCGTCAATTGAGATGATCATGTGGTTTTTCTGCTTCAAGTTGTTAATACGGTTTATCACATTGATTGATTTGCCTATATTGAAGAATCTTTGCATTCCTGGGATAAACCCTACTTGATCATGGTGTTTGATCTCCTTTATCCTGGAGAATGTTCCATGAGCACTTGAGAAGAAAGTGTATTCTGTTGTTTTTGGATGGAATGTCCTATAAGTATCAATTAAGTCCATCTTGTTTAATGTCTCATTTAAAGCTTGTGTTTCCTTATTTATTTTCTTTTTGGATGATCTGTCCAATGGTGAAAGTGGGGTGTTAAAGTCCCCTACTATGATTGTGTTCCTGTCAGTTTCCCCTTTTACAGCTGTGAGCATTTGCCTTATGTATTGAGGTGCTCCTATGTTGGGTGCGTAAATATTTACAATTGTTATATCTTCTTCTTGGATCAATCCCTTGATTATTATGTAGTGTCCTTCTTTGTCTCTTGTAATAGTCTTTATTTTAAAGACTATTTTGCCTGATATGAGACTTGATACTCCAGCTTTCTTTTGATTTCCATTGGCATGGAATATCTTTTTCCATCCCCTCACTTTCAGTCTGTATGTGTCCCTAGGTCTGAAGTGGGTCTGTTGTAGACAGCATATATATGGGTCTTCTTTTTGTATCCATTCAGCCAGTCTACGTCTTTTGGTTAGAGCATTTAATCCATTTACATTTAAGGTAATTATCAACATGTATGTTCCTATTACCATTTTCTTAATTGTTTTGGGTTTGTTATTGTAGATCTTTTACTTCTCTTGTATTTCCTGCCTAAAGAAGTTCCTTTAGCATTTGTTGTAAAGCTGGCTTGGTGGTGCTGAATTCTCTTAGCTTTTGCTTGTCTGTAAAGCTTTTAATGTCTCTGTCGAATCTGAATGAGATTCTTGCTGGGTTGAGTAATCTTGGTTGTAGGTTTTTCCCTTTCATCATTTTAAATATGTCCTGCCACTCCCTTCTGGCTTGCAGAGCTTTTGCTGAAAGATCAGCTGTTAACCTTATGGGGATTCCCTTGTATGTTATTTGTTGTTTTCCCCTTGCTGCTTTTAATATTTTTCTTTGTATTTAATTTTTGATAGTTTGATTAATACATGTCTTGGCATATTTCTGCTTAGATTTATCCTGTTTGGGACTCTCTGCACTTTCTGGACTTGATTGACTATTTCCTTTCCCATATTAGGGAAGTTTTCAACTATAATCTCTTCAAATATTTTCTCAGTCCCTTTCTGTTTCTCTTCTTCTGGGAACCATATAATTCGAATGTTGGTGCATTTAGGGTCGTCCCAGAGGTCTCTGAGACTGTCCTCAATTGTTTTCATTCTTTTTTCTTTATTCTGCTCAGCAGTAGTTATTTCCACTATTTTATCTTCCAGGTCACTTATCCGTTCTTCTGCCTCTATTATTCTGCTATTGATTCCTTCTAGAGAATTTTAAATTTCATTCATTGTGTTTTTCATCATTGTTTGTTTGCTCTTTAGTTCTAGATCCTTGTTAAACGTTTCTTGTATTTTCTCCATTCTATTTCCAAGATTTTGGATCATATTTACTACCATTACTCTGAATTCTTTTTCAGGTAGACTGCCTATTTTCTCTTCATTTGTTTGGTGTGGTGGGTTTTTACCTTGCTCCTTCAACTGTTGTTTGTTTCTCTGTCTTCTCATTTTGCTTAACTTACTGTGTTTGTGGTCTCCTTTTTGCAGGCTGCAGTTCGTAGTTCCTGTTGTTTTTGGTGTCTGCCCCCAGTGGCTAAGTTTGGTTCAGTGGGTTGTGTAGGCTTCCTGGTGGAGGGGACTAGTGTCGGTGTTCTGGTGGATGAGGCTGGATCTTGTCTTTCTTGTGGGTAGGACCATGTCTGGTGGTGTGTTTTGGAGTGTATGTGACCTTATGATTTTAGGCAACCTCTCTGCTAATGGGTGGGGTTGTGTTCCTGTCTTGCTAGTTGTTTGGCATAGCATGTCCATTGCTGTAGCTTGCTGGTCATTGAGTGGAGGTGGGCCTTAGCTTTGAGATGGAGATCTCTGGGGGAGCTTTTGCTGTTTGACATTACATGGAGCCAGGAAGTCTCTGGTGGACCAATGTCCTGAACGCAGCTCTCCCCCTCAGAGGCACAGGCCTGACACCTGACCAGGGCACAAAGACCCTGTCAGCCATACAACTCAGAAGAAAAGGGAGAAAAAAATAAATAAATAAAATAAAATAAAGTTACTAAAGAAGAAAAAATATTAAAAATTAAAAAGTAATATAAAAATGAAAGAAAGAAGAGAGCAACCAAACCAAAAAACAAATCCACCAATGATAACAAGCACTAAAAACTATACTAAAAAAAAAATAATACAGACAGACAGAACCCTAGGACAAATGGTAAAAGCAAAGCTATAAGGACAAAATCACACAAAGAAACATACCCATACACACTCACAAAAAGGGAAAAAAGAAAAACAAATATATATATCTATATGTATAAAAAACAAAAAGGAAGAGAGCAACCAAATCAATAAACAAATCTACCAATGCTACTAAACTCTAAATACTAAGATAAGATAAACATAAGACCAAAACAAAATTAGATGCAGAAAGCAAACCCCAAGTCTACAGTTGCTCCCAAAGTCCACCACCTCAATTTTAGGATAATTCGTTGTCTATTCAGGTATTCCAGAGATGCAGGGTACATCAAGTTGATTGGGGAGATTTAATCCACTGCTCCTGAGGCTGCATGGAGAGATTTCCCTATCTCTTCTTTGTCCGCACAGCTCCTGGATTTGGCCCTGCCTCTGTAGGTCGCCTGAGGGCATCTGTTCTTTGCTGACAGGATGGGGTTAAAGGAGCAGCTGATTAGGGGGCTCTGGCTCACTCAGGCTGGGGGGAGGAGGGGTACAGAATGCAGAGTGAACTTATGGCAGCAGAGACCTGCGTGACATTGCAACAGCCTGTGGCGTGCCATGTGTTCTCCCAGCGAAGTTGTCCATGGATCGCGGGACCCTGGCAGTAGTGGGCTGCACAGCCTCCCAGGAGGGGAGGTGTGGATAGTGACATGTACTTGCACACAGGCTTCTTGGTGGCTGCAGCAGCAGACTTAGAGTTTCATGCCTGTCTCTGGGGTCCGCGTTGATAGCCGTGACTCGCTCCCGTCTCTGGAACTTGTAGAGGTGGGGCTCTGAATTGCCTCTCCTTGTGCACCCAGAAACAGTGGTCTCTTGCCCCTTAGGCAGGTCACGTCCAGACTTTTTCCCGGACTCCCACTCGGCTAGCTGTGGTGCACTAGCCCCCTTCTGGCTGTGTTCACGCAGCCAACCCCAGTCCTCTCCCTGGGATCTGACCTCTGAAGCCCAAGCCTCAGCTTCCAACCCACACCTGCCACAGCAGGTGAGCAGACAACCCTCTCTCAGGCTGGTGAGTGCTGGTTGGCACTGATCCTCTGTGCAGGAACCTCTGTGCTTTGCCCTCTGCACCCCTGTTGCTGCGCTTTCCTCCGTGGCTCCAAAACTTCTCCTGCCAACCCCGTCTCTGCCAGTGAAGGGGCTTCCTAGTGTGTGGAAACCTTTCCTCCTTCACAGCTCCCTCCCAGAGGTGCAAGCCCCATCCCTATTCTTTTGTCACTGTTTTTTCTTTTTTCTTTTGCCCTATGCAGGTACGTGGGGAGTTTCTTGCCTTTTGGGAAGTCTGACATCTTCTGCCAGCGTTCAGGAGGTGTTCTGTAGGAGTTGTTCCACATGTAGATGTATTTCTGGTATATTTGTGGGGAGGAAGGTGATCTCTGCATTTTACTCCTCCACCATCTTGAAGGTCCTCTGGAAATATACTTTAATATATTGAAACCATAAACACTCAGGTCATTATTTATTGCTCCAGGCATTTAAAACAATATAGCTTAGCAAAGGAATAATATATCTATATATGTATGTCTCTATCCACCTGATTCAGAGTGTATACAGCCTTCTGGAGAAGCTTGCCCTAGTCCTACAAGGTACTACCACCTAGGTGGTGCTATAACTCGGTCTTCAAAAGGTGGTTCTGCCATTGTTTCAAACCAGGATGGTGCTTCAGGGTGGTGGGAAACAAGGTAAAAATCAATGAATTCCATAAGCACGGAACCATTGCTGAACTTACTTTGCTGTGAAGTAGGTTCCCTGATCAGAAGCAATACTGTGTTTAATATCATGACAGTTCATAAGGCATTCTGTAAGTTTGCAGATGATAGTTTAGGCAAAAGTACTGTGCACAGGGAAAGCAAATTCATATCCAGACTCTGTGTATTCCAGTAAGAACAAAACACTGCCCTGTCCATGGTGAAAGAGACCCAGTGTAATCAAGCTGCCACCAGGTGGCTGGCTGAGCATCCTGGGGAATGATGTCCTATCAGAAACTCAGTATTTGCTGTGGCAGATTTGGTGCTCAGTGGTGGCTGTAGCCAGGTTGGCTTTGGTAAGTGAACAGCTGTGTTGCTGAGAACACATGTCCATCCTTGTCAGCTGTACTACTTTGTCCATGAGCCCAGTGGGTGATGACAGAAGTGCCCGGGGAAAGATGCTGACTGATGCCAACAGAATGGGTCATCCATCCACCTGATTATTAGATCCTCTGCTTAGATCACCCTTTGAAGAATATTCAAGTGGGACATAAATATCTTCATACTTTTTGCCCATACAAAGTCTCCTACCTACATACCTCTTCCTTAGACCTTCTTGTCACTGATTTTCCCATTACAATTCTTCCAAGTTCCTGACCATCCAACCAAGTCATAGACCACAGCCTTGAATCAGTAAACAATCACACGTCTTGGCCATTTCTACTAAGTGCAGTGCACAGCCAAGTGCACTATTCAGAGTCCTGCCCCATGAGAGGATTTCCCTTCATATTGTTCTACAGGGGTGTCCCAGAGAGGGGCTGCAGGGCCGTAGCTGTATGCTTTCATGTGGTGCCTGCATATTGTGCAGGACCATCTGTAAACCAGACCTGGGTTTTCTCTATCCCAGTTAACTGATCATGAGAACTTCCTCCTGAAGGCGTAGCTGGGATCTGGAAGAGAGAAAGTAATGTAAGATAAATGTGGGCCATGGGCATTTGGACCACATCCTCATGCATCTTACTTATGTATTCAGGATTTGCTTGGGTCCAATTTAATTTACACAGCTTCAATTTTATTTTATTTATTTATTTAGTTAGTTTTTTTTCTTTTTTTTGCAGTACACGGGCCTCTCACTGTTGTGGCCTCTCCCGTTGCGGAGCACAGGCTCCGGATGCGCAGGCTCAGCGGCCATGGCTCACGGGCCCAGCCGCTCCGCGGCATGTGGAATCTTCCCAGACCGGGACATGAACCCGTGTCCCCTGCATCGGCAGGCGGACTCCCAACTACTGTGCCACCAGGGAAGCCCCTATTTATTTATTTTTTAAATTTATTTTTATTGAAGTATAGTTGATTTACAATGTTGTGTTCGTTTCTGCTGTACAGCAAGGTGAATCAGTTATATATATCTGTTATATATATATATATATATATATATATATATATATATATATTCTTTTTCAGATTCTTTTCCCATATAGGTTATTACAAAATATTAAGCATAGTTCTCTATGCTGTACAGTAGCATCTTGTTGTTTTCTATTTTATATATAGTTTGTATATGTTACTCTCAATTTCCCAATTTATTCTCCTCCCACTTTCCCCTTTGGTCACCATAAATTTGTTTTCTATATCTGTGAGTCTGTTTCTGTTTTGTAAATAAGTTCATTTGTATCATATTTTGTAGATTCCACATATAAGTGATATATGATATTTGTCTTTCTGTGACTTAGTATGATAATCTCTAGGTCCATCCATGTTGCTGCAAATGGCAACATTTCATTCCTTTTTATGGCTGAGCAATATTCCATTGCATACACACAGACACACAGACACACACACACACACACACACACACACACACACACACCACATCTTCTTTGTCCATTCATCTGTCAATGGACACTTAGGTTGCTTCCATGTCTTGGTTACTGTAAATAGTGCTGCAATGAACACTGGGGTGCATGTGTCTCTTCGAATTATGGTTTTCTCTGGATATATGTCCAGGAGTGGGATTGCAGGATCATACAATCACAGCTTCCATTTTATGATGGAGTGTTGTTTCTCATGCCCAACTTTATAGCTTGGGTCAGACAACACCCAGTTCATAAAGGGCAGTTCATTTTGCATGGTAACTTGGTGGGCCATGGTTAAGTGTTCAGTCTTTACTAAGACCCAATAGCTGACCAAAGACTATTTTTCAAAAGAAGTTATTTGCAGAGGATGGCAGGGCTTTGCTCCAAAATCCTAAAGGTCTGTGTTATGATTCACCTATAGGAACTTGCACAAGGCTCCAACAGCACCCCTACCTGCCACTGACACTTGTATCAGCTGGATCGTATGGCCTAGGGCAACCTGAACTTGCTGCAGATCCCATGACTGCTCTGGGCTTCACCCAAAACTAGCAGCTTTTCAGTTCATGAGGAAAGTGGGTTGGAATAGCACCCCTACGTGAGAAATATATTGTCCCCCAAATCCTAAGAGATCTACTGGGTATTGTGCCTCTTTTGTTTGTAACTGAGGGGACCAGATACAACAATTTCTTTTTGCCTTAGAGAGGATATCTCAACATGTTCACACGACTGACCCCTAGAAAATTCACTGAGGTGGAAGGCCTCTGAATTTTAGTTGGATTTGTTTCCTACCTTGTGACACACAAATGTCTTATAGTAAGTCTAGGGTAATTTCTACATCTTGGTCATCGGCATAATTCCATCAGTGTAATGGACCAGTGTAATAACTTGTGGAGGGAAATGTGATCAAGAGCCCTACGTCCTAGATTGTGACATACAGATGGAGAGTTGACACAGCCCTGAGATAGGACAGGAACACACATTGCTGACCTTGACAGGTCTCAGCAAACTTCTTCTTGGTATCGAGAAGGAAGCATTTGCCAGATCAATAACTGCATACCATGTGTGAGGGGACATGTTTTTTTGCTTACACAATCTAACCATGTCTAGAGCAGCATCTGCAGTTGGAACTATACCTAGTTAAGTTTACAATAACCCACTGTAATTCTCCAAGATACATCTGTCTTCTGCACAGGCCAAGTTAGGTGAGTTGCATGGAGATGTGGTGGGAATCACCACCCCTGACTTCTGCAAGTCCTTGATGGTGACACTAATATCTGTAATTACTCCAAGAGCACAGTATTGCTTTCAGCTTACTATGTTCTTAGGTAGAGGCAGTTCTAGTGGCTTTCACTTGGCTTTTCCCACCATAATATCCTTCACTCCACTATTCAGGGAACCAATGTGAGGATTCTGCCAGGTGCTGGTTTAATACATTCTAATTAAGCATTTGGAACTGGGAAAATAACCACAGAATGGGCTTGGGAGATCCTTTGGTCCCACTGTAAGATGGATCTGAACTAAAACTCCATTGATCTCTTGACCTTCAGAAGCCCCAATCTGATGGGTGGACATTTTCAGTCTCCTGGAGTTAGCATGAGTTCAGAGCTAGTATCTAGTAATCCTTCAAAAGTCTGACTATTTCCTTTTCTGTGATACACAGTAATCTTGGTGAAAGGCCATATTTTCCTTTGAAGGCTGGGAGAAAGATTAACAGTATCAATTTTGGCAGTGTGCCAGGGCTCTTCCTCAAGGGGACATGACCTCCCTCTCATTCAAGGCATTCTGGATCTGCAAACTGGCTCACATGTGGGAATTGAATGAGGGACTGGGGCTCTTTAGAAGTGACCTAGAATTCCTGATCAGATCAAGTAAGACTGCCCAATTAGTTCTCTTCTAGAAACTTCATGACCAGCTACACGTCATCCACAAGTCATAGTTTTCTGATTACAGCATTGTCTCCACTGTGTGTTATGGTAACTGCAGCCACTTGTCTTGGACAACTGATTACTGCCCATTGGCCTCTGCCCCTCTGGATCCAATTATCCCCACTGCATTTAAGGAGCCCAGATCATTGGCAGCCTTCTCACTGTAATTTTCATCTACAGAGTTCTTCAAGAACCCAGGAGTTTCCCTCACAAATGTATTTATCACAGTTTTAGTGAAAGGTGTGTCCTCTGGACCCTCCTAGGGCAGGCAAACAGGTCTGACATGATAAATCCACTCTAGCATTCCAATCTTTGGATACAGGAAACAAAGGAAGCCATGGCATTTCAACTTTATATAGTGTAGGG
>NW_006790410.1:34244-53047 GCF_000442215.2 Lipotes vexillifer | reverse complement strand
TGTGGTACGCAGGCCTCTCACTGCTGTGGCCTCTCCCATTGTGGAGCACAGGCTCCAGACGCGCAGGCTCAGAGGCCATGGCTCACAGGCCCAGTCGCTCCGTGGCATGTGGGATCTTCCCGGACCGGGGCACGAGCCCACTTCCCCTGCATCGGCAGGTGGACCCTCAACCACTGTATCACCAGGGAAGCCCTTGGTCCATGTTTTAACCAACCAACCAATCAACCACACTCTTAGAGTCCTTTCTAACCCCTCTGGCTATATGTTAAATTCAGGACCTCTGCTTAGTGAACTCATATACAATTTTATGTTCCTTTCACCCTTTTTCCTACATCCTTAATATTCATTCCCATATCTATTCCCTGTATTTCTGCTGTATAAATTGGAAAAGTTATGCAGTTCTTTTCAAGTGTAGTACATCTACTTATGTGTCACACTTTGTATCTCATCTGTTTGGGACCTGCCAGTACTTGAGTCTGCTTATAAGTCTAGAAACAAAGAGGGGTGGTAAGGGTGAGTCCCAGGGAGAGTCACCATGCCTTGCAAGGTAAGTACCGCAGGATAAACAGGATTACCCTCCTCAGACAGGGAGGTTGAGCTGTCTCTACTGTCAAAGAAGATTCAGCAATACTTAGCAAAATTTAATTCAATGTCCTCAGCTTCATCAGGATCTGCCCATAGATCCCCATGCCAATTCCCGGGATCCCAGTCCTTCCCAATCAATGCCCTCACTTTAACAAGAGACACCCTGCATTTTGTGTGTAATTCAACCACTCACAGGATGAAACTCCAATTCTGTTTTCAGCAGTCTCAGTTCTGTTGCTGAAGGAGTTAAGGGTTTTATTCAGGGCAGACATAGAAAATTTCAAGTGATTTGTATAGCATTTGAGCTGGGAATCTGAAACCCTGAACTCTTCTTTTTCTTTCCCCATTTGTCCACCACAGTTAGGAGGAAACTGCCAATCTCAATATAGTCCTAAGTTGGACAAAAACATTCATGTGTATCAAATATATGGTCACTCAGAACTTTGCCTCTTAGAAGTACTTGATTAAAAGTATCTAATGGTGCTATTTTGCATATGTTTCTTACTACATCACATCATGGACTATCAGTGGAAATAGAATCATTAGTGTCTTTTGTGTTATAAAATAAAAATAGAGAACCAATTCCAGAAACCAAGAACCAATTCAGAAAAGTCATCTTTAAGACTGTTCCTCTAGAAACAGACTCTGTACTATAATCTGCATCAGTCAGTGTGCTCCAGAGAAACAGAATCAATAGGGTATATAATAAGAGATATAGATATGGATATGGATATGGACATAGATGATATAGATACAGAGATTTATTTTAAGGAATTAGCTCAAATGATTGCAGATAAGTGTGAAATTTCTAGGGCAGCCTGACAGGCTGGAAACTCAGTAGTATTGAGTCTTAAATCTGTAGGAGGGCAATTAGGTTATAAACTCAGGCAGGATTTCTATGTTACAGTTTTGAGACAGAATTCCTTCTTTTCTGGGAAGTCTATTTTTGGTCTTAAGGCTTTCAACTGATTGAATGAAGTGCTCCCCCACCCCCAACTGCCCCACATTGAGGATAATCTCCTTAAAGTCTGACTTAAAGTTTGTAAACATTAATCACATCTAAAAAATACCTTCACAATAACATTTAGACTAGCCTTTGACCAAACAACTGGACACAATAGCCTGGCCAAGTTGACACATGAAATTAACTGTCACAATCACCATGGTCCTGCTAAGGGTCAATTGCCATCTTTAGCACCCATGATCTCCTAAGAAGGTGTGGGCACCTGAGCCTAGGAGAATCCAGGTAGGATCTGGCAAGCAATTTATATCATATGACCTACAGGAAGAAGTATATTTTACCCAGAATTTTTATTCTAGGAATTTGTAATTGGAAATATAAAAACTGGGGAAAAAACCAGAAAGGCAAAAGGTAAAAGCTTATGTAACTTTAAACAGAGCCAAGGCAATTGAAATTACCTATAAATTAAAATCATGAGGAAACAGTAAATAAAAAGTGTTCAAGTATTGAGAATGTTCCAGTTTCTGAGAGCATCAGAAATGACGTAAGATAAAAATGAAAACAACGGTAGGGGGATGATGAAGATGCCTTTATTCTAATTCCAGTTTCCATGAAATCTATCATAGTTGAAGTTCTTATTTTTAAATAATCTGATGTATTTTGAAAAGCCACTGCTCCTTCCCAACTTGAGCTGATTTGAGCATCTGTCTTTTTTTAAAATGAAAAGCGCTAAACAAAAGAGAAGCCAATAAAATTTTTTTTTGCCAGAAGAAGTGTTGCTTAGTCTGAAGTTTGAGAAATAAATATGAATAACAAATCAGGGGCACAAGTTCAAACGCATTCTGCCTGTTCCTTACATCATAGTCTGTGCTCCAATATGTGAGGAACAAGAGAGGGAAGGTCCAAAAAAGGAGTTCTGAGGAGGGTGTAATTCATTCTGTTAGCACTGAGAAGCAACTGGAGAAATGTAATTCCTGGGAAAGACACAACACACTGTTGACACTGATTACTCTTGAGGGAGTGAGCGTAGGGTAGGGGTCTTTCAATTTTACATTTAAAAATAAGTACAGTTTGGGCTTCCCTGGTGGCGCAGTAGTTGAGAGTCCACCTGCTGATGCAGGGGACACAGGTTCGTGCCTCGGTCCGGGAAGATCCCACATGCCGCGGAGCGGCTGGGCCCGTGAGCCATGGCCGCTGAGCCTGCGCATCCGGAGCCTGTGCTCCTCCACGGGAGAGGCCACAACAGTGAGAGACCCACGTACTACAAACAAACAAACAAACAAAATTTTTTTAAAGCAAGCATGCCTTTTTTTTAAGTAAATAAAATGAAAATAAAAATTATTTATGTATTTCTGTAGCATATAATACAAAATTGAAAAGCCAAAACATAGTTGAATTGTAAATATGTAAGAAGTAACTTTAGAATCATAAAGGTCTAAATGTGAGTCTAAAGCAACTAATCATATAAATCATATTTGATTTACTTTAGATCTCTGAAATCATGGGGACATACTGGGGCAGAATAGAGATGCACACAAGGGCAGGAGCTATACATGGTCAGTGGCCATTGTCTGGGCTGGAGGGATGAGGGCCTGGGCTTGAGCCATGGCCCTGGGGAGCAGGTCTGGGGAGAGCTGTGCAAAGACAGTAGATCCAAACATACTGGGGTGATTTGACAGCACTTAGTACCTGATGGAGTGTGGGAAGAATGAATATGGAAAACAAGATGACTTCCAATTTCTTGCCTTAAAAATCAGGTATATATTAATGCTCTCAGTGAGAATGTAAATAAATACGCATTATGGATTTAGCATAGTTTAAAGGAAAATGCAACAGAAATATTTTGAATTGAAGAAACACATTAATTCTCAAATAATTGGGGATAAGAACTAAAGACATTTTGAAAAGGAAAGATCATGAGTTAGATTTGTCCAAGAAGTGTCTGTAAATTTTGTTTACGTGAGAGCACACGTGGGGCTCTACTGTCACAGAAGAGGGGTGAAGAGAGACAGCAAACTTCACCTGGCTTACTCTCTATTCTTTCAGATGTCCCAGGGCTGCTTGGACATGGCCACACAAAACAAAGGCTGCCGTGACCCCCCCCACGGGTAGTGGAAGTGGAGGGCTGCACCACTCAAGTTGACTGAACCTCGAATGATATGGTCTTACACCAAGACTTTGAAACCGATGAGGCTGTATATCTAGCTTGCTAGAGCCTTGAGTGGAACACTTTTACTTTAAGTCATCTACATTTAACATAAATATTTAATCAAAGTTGCCAGGTGTACTTTGGAGTATCAAACAGCAGTCATTACTTAACTCAGGTGTCTAGACTAATCAAACCTTAAGAAAAAGCACCAGATTTATGATACAATCATTTTATTGAATCATTCCAGTTAAATTTGATATCAGTGCAGAAATCACAACATTTGCTTTTCTCTGATAGAAATGCTGCTCAGGGCTATAATTTTCATTTTGATTGAAGGGTATCCAGCTTGTGGTGTTTGGGGTACCATGTGAAGTTCAAAACCATGCAACTCTCATTCAGCCCCACCTTCTGTGACCCTTCTTTGAACTGAAGAAAGCAAATGGAAAATGTTTTACACACCCATTCCTTATCATCTTCTTTTTTTTTCAAGCTAAATTTCTGCCCTCCTGAAACAGGCAAATCTTTTGTTAAAGCTGTTGAACTGCGCCAGTGAAATTATTCCTGAACATCAAGAAAATGATGTTATTAGGGGTTTTATCATCCTTTGTTCACTCCTAGATTGAGACAAAGACTAAATGAGATGATATATGTGGAGCCTCATTCTTAGAAAAATAAACCATCAAACTGTGTTACTGCCCCCCCACCCCGAATGTTATTGAAATGGCATTTCTTTGTGTTCCATTAACTTTTTAAAAACGTTTTAGATACATGCACACCAAATTCATTGCAGCACTATTTACAGCAGCCAGGCCATAGAAGCAACCTAAATGTCCATTGACAAATGAATGGATAAAGAAGATGTGGTACATATACACAATGGAATACTACTCAGCCATAAAAAAGAATGAAATAATGCCATTTGCAGCAACTTGGGAGATTGTCATATGGAGTGAAGTAAGTCATACAGAGAAAGAAGTATCATGTAATATCACTTATATGTGGAATCTAAAAAAATGGTACAAATGAACAAAACAGAGAGTCACAGATGTAGAAAAAAGACTTATGGTTACCAAGGGGGAAAGGGACAGGGGAGGGATAAATTGGGAGATTGGGATTGACATATACACACTACTATATACAAAACAGATAACTAATAAGGACCTACTGTATAGCACAGGTAACTCTACTCAATACTCTGTAATGGCTTATATGGGGAAAATAATCTAAGAGTGGATATATGTATATGTATAACTGATTAACTTTGCTATACAGCAGAAATGAATACAACATTGCAAATCAACTATACTCCAATAAAAATTTTAAAAATCTTTAAAGGACATATTTTATTATATTGAGATATACAATTTTGTATATTGCCAAACACACAAAAATGCTGTATTTGGACATTACAAAGATATACCTGTCTTCAGTGTTATCAGATAGTTTTTAATTTTTAATGAACTGCTCTTGATAATGCTATGTTTAACTTATTGAGGAAACACCAAACTGTTTGGGGCGCCACTTTTACCATGTAAATATTTTTTCAGAGAATCATCAATGTAATGTATGTGAGAGACTTACTGCTTCAATAGAAATGCAGAGTTGGGCAACCCAGAACACACTGTAATAATAATCATAATTATTGCTATTAGTTTAGAATCATGCTTATGGTTGGTAAAATACACTGTGATTTTTCACATGCTTTGACATTCATTTTTTGAGCTTCATGCCAATGCAGGATGTGAAGCAAAACTAATAATGTACTCATTTTATAAATGGGCCAACCAAGGCCCAAAGAACTTATATATCTTAGCTTTACTTTGTAACCAGTAAGTGCTGTGGTTAGGACCAGAATCCTGGTCTACTAGTCCAATGCCTTTTATACTTTTTTATGATATATACTTATATTTTTTAATTTTATTCCATGATTTCCACTCAAAAGAATTGAAAACAAGTGTTCAAACAAAAACTTGTACAAGAATGTTCATAGCATCACTATTCACAATAGCCAAAATGTAGGTAAGCGAATTGTGTTTTATCCATACAAGGGAGTGTTATCCAGTCACAAGATGAAATGAAGTACTGACACATGCCACAACATTCATGAACCTTGAAAATATGATGCTGAGGTAAAGAAGCCAGACACTAAAGCTACATGTTTTATGATTCTATTTATATGAAATGTCCAGAATGGGAAACTCATACAGACAGAAAGCAGTTTGGTGGTTGCCAGGGAATGGGGGTAGGGGTAGTGAGAAGTGATAGCTGAAGGGCAGGGGCTTCCTTTTCATGGGCGATGAAAACATTTTGAAACTAGACAGTGGAAATGCTTGTGCAACACTGTGAAAGTATGAAATGCCACTGAATTCTACACTTTAAAATGGTTAAGATGGTAATTTTAGGTTATATGTATCATATCATAATAAAAATCTCTATTAAAAAAACAAAAACAAAAACAAAACAAAAACATGAGTTGTTTTTAGTTTGAGAAAAGGTGTTTGTTACGTAGTTGTAATAGAAAGCGAAAGAATGTTTCCCAACCTAAAAAGAGAAGGTTTGGTAACATCACAGTTCTTCTGTGGTATGTCCCAGGGAGAACCTTGCCCAGAATTTAGCAAATGGGGCAGTAGCTCAGGTCTTGCATTTTTCCAGCCCAAATGTATTATTGTGATCAGTGTGCTGTGTAGTGTTTTGGGTGGCCGCCCCCAGGGGAAGACGAGGCTGTGAAGTACAGCCTTTAGGGCAGAGAAAGAGGAATCTTCATGGATCTGTCGACAACAATCAGTAAATAGATCACGAACATCATTGTTCAGAGGCAGGTGAGGAAGGCGTGCCCAGCAGTGGGTGAGGGCTCTGCGCGGCTCACTGGTTGAAGCCAGGTTCTTTCCATCAGGTGGGGAGGCTGGCAGGCGTGGTCGCCATGGAACAGCATGGATAAAAGGCAATATGAGGGCATCAGTGCCTTATAATGTGCAAAAACATAAAATTCAAGCATCTAGACATCCACAACTGCCCGTGTAAATCTGAGGCAATGTTGAGGAAGAGACCCAGGGTCCAAGAGGGAGCAAGTGAGTGTTAACCAGCCAAGAACCTAATTTGTGAAAATCTACAAACTTGAAGATGTGGTTCATAATTCCGTCTACCAATTTGAAGTTATGTTGCCTAAATTGTATAAGCTTCAGTCTTCCTAAACCTGGATCTATCCCTGGTACATATGTCTGGAGAGGAAATGGTATTTTTAGGGGTGAGTACAAGGCTACTCATGTCCAGCTACACACTCAAAGGGGCTAGAAATCCCATCTTGTGTTTTCTTAACGGCTGGCTCCTGCTGAGATATGATGTTGACCTTGACTCAACACATAATATACTACTTAAGTTAATATTTCACATTGCTATCAACTTTGGATTGGGGATTTGGGCCAGAGTAAAGCAATAATGAAATTTAAAACTTTGTGAAATAATGGGAAATTTAGATAAAAACCTTCCTCTTCCATTATTAAATTCAAAGTCCTAAATTGATTTTTTTAATTACTATTTTTGCATCTGCTACCATCCTATGAACTCATATCTCCTTGCTCATTGTGTGGCCAGAATTCCATGGAATCCTTCTGTATTCATAAGTTTGTAGAGATTGTTCCTACTCAAAAGACAACATCAACATATTGTCAAGATTCTTCCAACCATCAGTTCCATGTATTTTCATTTGTCAAAGATAAAAAGGAAGCTAAACTCTATAAATTGATGCTTATCTAAATGTGTATTTTTCTCTAAAATATTGTTAAATATGTGTGTATAGTGCACATTGTATAATTTGTTTTTCTGCTTACATTTATGTATTCCTGTGTTTTTTAATAGTTTCATGAAAGATGAAGTCTTAATTATGTTAACATGATTCATATTTTATATTTGATATTATGTATTTTATCCAAACTTAGTTCAACATACATTATTCTAAAATGTGATCTATTTTTCCTTAATTTAAATCACTGAAAATTAGATTTTATTTTCTTAGTTCATATAGCAAATATTTTATCCACAACTTTGAAATAAAGTATTGATTACATACCTTAGAGAGGTTTTGTAATCAAAAAATAATTTCTGAAGAGCATAGCTGTATTTTATCAAGAATAAGTTTGTAATATTGCAATCATTTTATATGATTAGATATATGCATCTATAAGTAATTTTATTAATGACTCACTCACTAAATGGCTTGTTCCCATCAACTTTGAGGACTAAAGTTTTAAGGGCATTAGAAAAAAGGCAGCAAAATCCTATTGATTCATGTCATCCAGTGATATATTTAATTTATTCTACTCTTGTTGCCCACCACCTAAGATTAGCAATTTATCAAAAAGTCAATCTTTTTTTTATCCATATGACCCAGCAATCCCACTAGTGGGTATGTACCCTGAGAAAACCATAATTCAAAAAAAGTCATGTACCACAATGTTCATTGCAGCTCTATTTACAATAGCCAGGACATGGAAACAACCTAAGTGTCCATCAACAGATGAATGGATAAAGAAGATGTGACACGTATATACAATGGAATATTACTCAGCCATAAAAAGAAACAAAATTGAGTTATTTGTAATGAGGTGGATGGACCTAGAGACTGTCATAAAGAGTGAAGTAAGTCAGAAAGAGGAAAACAAATACCATATGCTAATGCATATATATGGAATCTAAAAAAAAAAAAAAAAGGTTCTAAAGAACCTAGGGGCAGGACAGGAATAAAGACGCAGACCTACTAGGGAATGGACTTGAGGACATGGGGAGGGGGACAGGTAGGCTGGGAAAAAGTGAGAGAGTGGCATATACATATATACACTACCAAATGTAAAATAGATAGCTAGTGGGAAGCAGCCTCATAGCACAGGGAGATCAACTCGGTTATTGTGTCCACCTAGAGGGGTGGGATAGGGAGGGTGGGAGGGAGATGAAGAGGGAGGAGATATGGGGATATATGTATATGTATAACTGATTCACTTTGTTATACAACAGAAACTAACACACCATTGAAAAGCAATTATACTCCAATAAAGATGTTAAAAAAATAAAAATGTCAATCTTAAAAATGGATATTTTTCAAGAAACAGAAAGTTAGAGGTTAGAGAACATTCAAGCTATCAACAGATTGGAGATAAATTCTTTTACAACAATCTTATCTTTCTGTTTCTTAACAGGAATGAAAGAGAAAATGTAAATGAAAAAAGGGGTAAATTTAAGTGATAAACTTATATTCATCGAAACACTGATTTACATAGTAGACTAAATTTGATGAGTATTAGATACAAGTTGCTAGGGATACAAAGATGACTAAAGTATGACTCTTTGAAGAGATAAATATGTAAATAAAATAATGACTGACTGTGTAGGAAACTTGACTTGGTTTGGGGTAGGGGCGTGAGAAAACATTCTTCAATTTCTTCTCTTGGCTTCTCACTCACTTTTTCATGTCAGTTTGCTTCAGGATTCTATCCCTGATTGTTTTCCCTTCCTGGACTATTCTGTCCCAGGGTCTTACTGCCAAACTTAAGCTAAGCATCTCCAAATCTCCACCTCTGTCCCAAACTTATCTTCTGAGGGCCAGACTCACATATCCCATGTTTACTTGCTCTCCTGAAGTAGATGTCCTAGAACCATTTCATGTTCATCGTGTAGAAAATATAACTCATCATCCCTAATCATTCCTCTCAAATTTATATCTGTGATTTCAATGATTCATTCATCCTTTATATTTGCATATTGAACTCCAAGTCAGGTCCAGAATAAGGTGTTAGGAATAAAACTTTAACATGACAGACGGCATTCATGGAGCTTATAAATTTATTATACACATTTGCATACACACACCAAGATTGTCAATCACTATTCTGATAAGTGATTTGAATTAAAGAGAGCTTTAATCAAGACTTAGCCAAGCCAAAAAATAATAGTCCAGGTTCTTAAGCAAGTATATTATTGCAGACTAGCTTTGATGGAAAGTGAGGGAAACACTGTTTATTAAGCCACATTCAGGCTGAGTCCTAGAGGACAAAGAGGATTTGGGTGGTGAAGAGTGAGGCAAAGAGCATTGTGGGAAAAAGGAATTGTTGAAGATGTGAACAAAACATTCAAGAAACTTGCACTCATAAAATGTTTACAAAACATCAGCATGTTCCAATTCATTAAGAAATTTCAAAGAATCAGTGTAATAGAGACCACATACACTGATCACTGCATTTAATTTGGAAAGCAATAGTGACAATAATAATCAATATCATAAAGATGACAGATGAACCTGGACAACATAGACACTTATTTCTTTCTCCTTTTGGTAGCTCACCAGAGAGCTGACTCAATTCTGGGTTAACTCAACAGAAGAACAGGCTGTTTCCAACCTTGATAAACAGTGGCTTCATTTTTCCATCAGGCTTACACTGAACAGAAAGTTCCAATGTTTCAGCTGCATGGATGTCCCCAGCCAGTCCTTCATGCCGATGATGTATGGGATGGCAGGGCCAGGTTCTGCTGCTGGAGTCCTTTCCATGCGCACTCAGGCCCCCTCCTCCATCAACCCTGCCCTCACCTCCAAGTGTACCTTCCCCAGGATGGTGAGGGGAAGGGGTGAGACCTTCATTGCCTTTGCTGCCTGTACATTTTCCAGGGACATTATTTTACATTGATTCTGCATTGCTCTAATGATGTGTGCCTGTACCCTCTTTGGCACATAGTGATAGTAACATAACTTTAAATCTAAGGTCTTGTACATAGTATTTTTAATTTTGGAAAATTTCTAGTCATTATTCTCAAGTTTTTGTTTTTTGTATTGCTATCATTTACTCTTTTCTCTGTTTCTGGCTTTCTTATAAAAAAGCTGTTGATATTGCACTTCTATCTTCCTTGTACTTTAAATTTTCTCTCCTTCTTTTCAACTCTTTATTATGTCTTAATATAATGAGGTAGGTATTTAATACATTTTCAAGGTTCAGCACTTAATAATGACCTAATACAATCTCTGTCTCATAAAAATTTGTAGTATATTTCTTTTGTTTTATCAGTTGTATACTAATAATAATTGCAATAAAAGCTGAGAAGGGCATTTTAACTCCTATTGCCTTATGGGCATGGGAAACCTTTTTTAAATCATAAAAATTAATGTGTTATTTTGTTTCAGAATGTTATAAGAAGACCACTATAAGATTTTCAAAAATAAAATTATAGTTCATAAAAATAAAATTTTGTGAAGAAAATGAAAGAGTAATATGGGTTCAAGTAGAAGAAAGAATAATGTGAAATGATTACTGACCACTAAAGAGTATATTTTTAATAAAAGATGTAAGATAGCAAAGTGCTATAATATTTAGATAACATTTGATACACTTAAAAGACAAGTGAAAATAGTTCTATTTTTAAATGAGAATGTTCACATATTTTTAAATAAGAAGTTTAGTTACCTTTTGTAACTAAACTTATGATGATAAATTCTAGATGTCAGTTTAGTGTGAAATATAAAATTATATGTAGTTTGGGCTTCCCTGGTGGTGTAGTGGTTGAGAGTCCGCCTGCCGATTCAGGGGACACGGGTTCGTTCCCTGGTCTGGGAAGATCCCACATGCCGTGGAGCAGCTAGGCCCATGAGCCATGGCCACTGAGCCTGCGCGTCCAGAGCCTGGGCTCCACAACGGGAGAGGCCACAACAGTGAGAGGCCCGCATATCGCAAAAAAAAAAAAAAGGAAAAGAAATTGTATATAGTTTAAAAAAAATTAAGGGATTGCAGCAAGCAGAAAATAAATGTTATGGTACTAGACTTCTAACCATTGCAATAAGACAAAACATTTGATGATTGGAAAGGAGGAAATACAAAAGTCATTTTTCACAGATGATGTGATTGTATAAATGAAATCCTCCAAAAATTATTAGATGGATTATGAAACTTAGTAAGTGACTTTAACAAATTTGTGGAGTTAAAGGTTGACATACAAAAAAATAACTTATTTGTACACCCTGCAACAAATGGGAAAAATTTTTCAAATAATATCATTTACTATAACATCACAAACTCAAATACCCAGGAATAACTTAACAACAGATTTACAAGGCCTCCAAGCATAAAACTATAAAATTATATTGATAGAATTTTAAAAAGGCTTAAATTAGTGCAGGGATCTACCATGTTTACATTTGGAATACTCGGTATTGTAAATATATCATTTTCCCCACAAGTATATATATGTTTATGATAAGAATGGCAGTGCAGATCAGTGGGGAAAGGGCGATTTTGTCAATAAATAATACTGGGTCAACAGGATATCCATAACGAAGAAAATTACTCACACAAAAATCCATCCAAATGTTGCCAGGTTTGGGGCTGGGTCCTGGGTCCTCTTCTCCTCCTGACACACACACACACACTGTCTCCCTACATGACTCTTTC
The DNA here is from genome assembly GCF_000442215.2 of Lipotes vexillifer. Taxonomy (NCBI): domain Eukaryota; kingdom Metazoa; phylum Chordata; class Mammalia; order Artiodactyla; family Lipotidae; genus Lipotes; species Lipotes vexillifer. The sequence goes on along the minus strand of NW_006790410.1, from coordinate 40,929 downwards.
CAGTCCATGACTTTAAATACCATCTGAATGCCAGCTGTACACAGTTAGACATGTCTCCAAGTCCTAGCCTCTCCTCGAAATACCCAGCTGCATTTGATAGCTCTATCTCAAAGTCTAGTATACGTTTCAAATAGACCCCTTGGTTTCCCCCAAGTGTGTCCTTCAAAAACTTTTCCAAACACCCACCAAACATCTTTCTCTTCTATTTTCCCAAATTGTAGTCAACAACATTAAACTCCATAAATTTCCTAGGACTCAGCCTTTCTTTTGGTCTCACCTCCCAGGTCCAATCCACGTACATCTCCTAGAAGCATGATGCACAAACATATCTCAAACACGTGTACACCTTTTCATCTGAACTTCTGTCATGCTAGAATTCTCATCTTTTATACTGCAGCTGGTCTCACCATGTCTACTTTTTCCCTCTATACCCCATGCTACATAAAGTGATCTTTAACAGTCACACATTAGATTATTTACTTCTCTTTTTAAAATCCTCTAACAGCACCCATGACAGTAAGATATAATTTGAATTAGTTATCAGGGCTTATGAACCCCTGCACTCCCTCACCCCTGCCTACCTCTCCAGCTGCCCCATTCTCCTCTCCTCTTACTAAGTTCCAGTCACAATGCCTTCTTTCTTTTCTTGGAACTGTAAATTGCCAACTTCAGGGCTTATGTACTCAGCACTGCTCTGATGGATTTTGTATTGCTGTGTTAGTTCTCAAATGTCACCTTTAAAGAAGGTATAATGTACTATAGAAAACTAATAGACGCCAATCATCAATCTTCCTCATCATATATTTTATTACCATTACAGCCCTTATATTATCTGTAATTTATTTGTTTTCTTCAGTGGTTCCCAAAAGGTAGTCCATGCAACCGCCATAACCCAATCAGCAGGTTGATGAGGTAAAAAAATATTTTTATAATACTAAGACATTATTTACAAATGCAAGTGTGCTGTATTTGCACCGATGTTACAAAAGCAATTGTAGATAAAACTGTTGAAGACTTACCATAAATTAAAGCAGTGGGGACAAATTATATCTTTAAATTCTTCATTATAACACACTTGCAGTAAAAAAGAAAGCCAGTTTCACTCAAATGTCTCTTGATGAAGCAGAAAAAAATGTTAATTTTACAACACTTTGAGCCTTTAATACATGTTTTTTTTAATACATGCTCTGATGAAATGAGGAGTCTACATTAGCCGTGTCTCCACCAAATTCATATGTTTAAACCCTAACCCCCAAGGTGACGGTATTAGGAGATGGGATATTTGAGAGGGTTAGTGGCCTCTGAAAGAGCCCCAGAGAGCCAGCTGGTCCCTTCCACCTGTAAGGATCCCCCCAGGAAAGCGCATCTAGGAACCAGGAAACAGGCACCCTTCAGACAGGGATCTGCCATAACCTTGATATTGTTGTTTATGGTACTTTTGTTATAGTAAACCGGACAGACTAAGACAGTAACTTACCAGAGGATGATGGAGTTCTTGAGGAAAAGCCTTTGTGAAATTATTTGAGTTGTAAACTGGACTAGACACCTTTTCATATAGAACAATTTTTATTTGAAAAAAAATGACTGAAGACAATATTTTCCTGAAAATGAACATAGCCTGTCACACAATTGACAGTATTTTGTTGCCAATAAGAAAATTAAAGCTTTGAGGTGAAAAATAGAATTTTGGAATATTTGTTGCCATTGACAGCTTCCTAATACTTAAAGCCATATATATATACACACACATACACATACATATGTATATGGGAAAGAGAGAGAGTAATGAAATGTGTCAATATTTGAAAGACCTTCATAAATCCATGAATGGTTTTCTGAAAGATCAGTGTACTATTGTGCAGACTCATGAATGGGTAAAATATCCATACAAAGAGCAAGCTAGATAAAGGATGTTAGTCTATGGAAATTTCATCAATATGACTTCAGACTCCACATAGCAATTGATCTTTATGAAACTCCCTTTTGTAGAGTTTTAGTAAAGTATCAAGAAAGAATATCTATTAAAACAGTCCTGTCTTTTCCAAGGTAGATTTTCTTCATGTACTTCATCCAAAACAACATATTCTCAACATTTACTGCAGATGTAAATGGGAGAATCTAGCTACATTCTATGAAAGCAGATGTTACAGACATTTGTAAAAATGTAAAACAATGCCACTATCCTCATTGTTTTTGCTTAGAAAAACAGTTATTTTTCATTAAAAAACATATTTTCTAAGTTAACATGTAATGGTTTTAATATTGTGATTTATAAGTAAGTATTTTAAAAATTTTTGGTGTTAATTTGAATAGTACATATCACTGAATATAGCTGACATAAACAAAAGCTTTGTGGGTTCTCAATTTTTAAAGGGGCCCTCAGACCAGAAAGTAAGTACTGTTCATGTGCCTATTTGTTCTCTGTCTCACTGTCTCTTTGCACTAGAATGTGAGGGTCATGAGAACAGCGGTCTGACTTTGCACCCCTTGTGTCCCCACTACCTGGACCAGTGCTTGGCAGACACCACTGGCAATGTGTTCTCTGCTTCCATGATTGCAAATCAGGTTTCACTTTCCCACATCCTGTTAAATGTTGGCTCACAGGCCCAGGGGTTTCTCTCCAGCTGTTAGCTTGGCTATTTTCTTGTGCCAAGTTCAAGCCACCCAGGTATCTCCTCTGTCTTCCCTGTGCTACTAGGGTCCTACAGACCTCACCAGAGTCAGAAGAGATAAGGAGATAATATTTTAATGTTCTAAAATATTATTTCTTAACTTATTTAGGAAAGTGTGTCTTCTGATGACATGAAAAGGAAATCCAAACTATGTTCAAATACTCTAAATTACTCTGCAGTTGTTAAGTCTTGTGTCCTGGCAGAATTTTAAGAGTTAAATGGATCTGCCAATTTATTTGTTCAATTATATTGGAGACCATATTTTATTTTCTACCATTGTATATTGTGGATCTGTAAGGATTGCTATTGTAAGGGTTGACATTTTACTTAACCAAAACTTCACTTCAGAAATGGTAGAGGGTATCTTCATATATTGCTTTTCAAAATACCTTGCAGAAGTGTTATAAGCACAATTAATTGTTTGCAATTTGATTTGAGATCTACAGGCGGAAAAGGTGAAATGTAATTTCCAAGTACTTAATGTTTACCATTATGGCTTAATGACGTATATTAGCCATACAAACCCAAAGGAGACATAGCCTGGGGACAAGATTCTAGGGCTTTATGCACAGAGGCCACCGAGTGAGTCTCATTAATGTTAATAAGAGTGAAACCCACTGTAAACCTTAAGGCAATGATCACAACACATTGCCTGCTGCTGTTACAAGTAAACATCATCTATGAGAGAGTAGTTTCTGCACATGCATTTCAAAAACTGCTTCACTATATTATTCACATGAGTATAAACCAGTAATGAAAGTGTATCTAGGCACAAATGAAATGTATTCAGTTTTAGTTAGTAGTGTTTTAAAAGCTGCAGCTCAGTAGAGCATTTTCAAGCAGAAATAATCACCAAAAATGAAGTAGCATACTATCTGCTAGAGTGACTAACCAGGTCTAAAATCCAATTTTTCTCCTTACATTTGAAATACTAAGATTTCCTACTATGTAATAAGAACTGAGATTGATACTAGGGATAATTTACTGAGTACAAGAATCATAGTTTCTGTTGTTTCAAGTTTCATAAGTAATTAATAACAAACAAGGTCACAAAAAGAACTATTTATAATCTGCGTGCAACAAAGGATGTGTGGTCCTGGGTTTTGGTCTAGTATGTCATGAGCTTATAACTTGTCACTCCATCCTAATAACACGTGAAAAAGCTAAATGAGCTAAAAATAAAGAACTCTTTTAAAATATATCTGAGAAGTGAGGTCACAGGACAAAGTACAGTCCCCCAAATTAGAGACAGGCAGATATAGAAAATTACAACTTACAGGAGCAGAAACCCATGAGTAGAAACTTCTGCAGAAAACAGTACCAGGTATAGCATGTCTGGTTTTCAACAAAAAATTACAAGGCACATTAAAAGGCAAAAAGTACAGTTTGAAGAGACAGAACAAGCATCAGGACCAGACTCAGATATGGCAGGGATGCTGTAATTATAAGACTGATAATATAAAACAACTAGGATCAATATGATAAGGGATCTTATGGATAAAGTAGACAGCATGCAAAAAACAGAGGCTCACATTGGTAAGCAGAGAGATGGAAATCCTAAGAAAGAACCATAAAGAAATGCTAGAGATTAAAAACACTGTAACAGAAATTGAAGAATGCTTTTCATGAGCTCATTGCTAGACTGGATGTGGCTGAGGAAAGAAACTTTGAGCTAGAGGATATGTCAAGAGAAACTTCCAAATTTGAAAAGCTAAGAGAAAAAAGACTGAAGAAAACAAATAGAATATTTATGAACTGTGTGACAACTACAAAATGTGTATCATAAACATAACAGAAATATCAGAAGGAGAAAGACTGAGAGGAACAAAAGAAATATTTAAAACAGTAGTGACTGAGAATTTCCCAAATTAATATCAGACACCAAACCACAAATCCACAAAGCTCAGAGAGCATAGAATAGGATAATGCCAAAAAAATCTATGCCTAGACATATCATATTTAAACTGCAAAAAATTCAAGGCAAAGAAAAAATTTTGAAAGAAGATGGAGGGAAAAACCATCTTACTATAGAGGATCAAAGATAAGAATTACACCTGACTTCTCCTCAGAAACTATACAAGCAAGGAACAAGTAGAGTGAAATATTAAAAGTCTTGAGAGAAAAAAGCCCAGTAACCTAAAATTCTCTGCCCTCCAAATATATCCTTCAAAAGTGAAGAAAAAACAAAGACTTTCTCAGAAAAACAAAAATTGAGGAAATTTGTTGCCAGTAGACCTGCCTTACAAGACATGTTAGAAGTTGTTCAGAGGGAAGGAAAATGATATAGTTCAGAAACTTGGATCCATATAAAGGAAGAGATTTAGAGAAGTTAGTGATGGTAAAGACTTTTATTTTTCTTATTTCTAATTGATCTAACAGATAATGGTTTATTCAAAATAATAGCAGCACTAATGTACTCAATGATTACAGTTTATTATAAGTAAGATGAATAATATTAATGATATTATTGATATAATGATAGGAGGAATTAGAAATATTTTGTTATCATAAAAAATGTGCAAGGTGTTATAAAAGAGTGAAACAGGAAGTAGTAATTTAAGCTGGATGGTCAGGGAAGGCCTCATATACAGGACTGATCACTTGTCAAAAAGCAAGATTGGAAACACAGATACTGGGTAGTTCTTGGGAGAGGCACTTGTCGTTGGTCTTGGTAGTGCAAAGTGAAATGGTAAATGTGAGTAAATATTATGTAATAGACACGACAGAAAATCAACAGAATTTCTATTGATAAGATTATACATTTCTAACTATATTAATTTGACTACAAAATTGGCATAACAGAATCACATAACAAAGATAAAATCTGAGAATTCCAGGGAATGTCCGAGTCTTATCACATAGCGATGCTAAAGAATTCTTCTTTCTGTAACAAAATCACAACGGTCTGATGGCAATAATTTCAATGTTAAAGACTGTGACTAAAGTTTTCCTTTCTAGAGTATCCTCTGCAGTCAACTTTGATCAAGGATCTATTGTTTATCTGACTATTCATCTTTGTCTTCACATTTAGCTGTTCTCAAGTTTCTTCAATTTTTTTTGCAATGATACAGTATCAAGCTTATATCCACCCTGCAGTAGACACTCTAGCAGGTGTTTCCTGATGCACTTGTGCAAAGCATCTTAGGAGATCCTACTGAACAAGGGCCAGTCTGCAGCCATGTGCTCCAGGAATTTGGGAAATACTGTTCTCTCATCCTTGGCTTCCATTGATTTGTTGGTAAGCCCAGTGTTGGTCTAATTGCCATTCCCTTGTAGGAAATCTCTCTGTTCTCTCAGTTGTTTTACATTCTTTTCTTTGCCTTTCCTCTTCTATAGCTTTATTCTGTTCTTTCTTTGTATCTAATTTGAAGTTTGTTAGTCTTTCTAAATCTATGTGATTTTGTCTATTCACTAATTCTAAGAAACTCTCACCTATTATTTCTCAGAATATTACCCACCCCTGCCCACTGTCTCTACTATCTCCTTTTGAATTTGATCAGAAGTATGTTTGAACTTTTCATGTCCTCACCCATATCCTTTAACCTCTAGTTTATATCTTCATTTTTTTGTCTTTGCGCTTCCTTCTAAGTAGTTTCTTCAAATCTGTCTTCCAATTCAGTAGTGCTGTCTCCAAGCTTGTCACACATGCTATTTACCCATTTATTATATTTCTAGACATTCTGTTAGATTCACTACCCAATTCTCCTTTTCATTTTTAGTCAAAACCTCTTTTATTTTTAAAACTATGTTAAGGCATTTTTTTAAAACTAATTCTTATTGGAGTATAGTTGCTTTACAACGCTGTGTTAGTTTCTACTGCACAGCAAAATAAGTCAACCATACATATACATATATCCCCTCTTTTTTAGATTTCCTTCCATTCAGGTCACCACAGTGCATTAAGTAGAGTTCCCTGTGCTATAGAGTATGTTCTACTTAGTTATCTATTTTATACATAGTATCACTAGTGTATATGTTTCAATCCCAATGTCCCAATTCCTCCTGCCCCACTC
>NW_006790410.1:0-34234 GCF_000442215.2 Lipotes vexillifer | reverse complement strand
TGGTATCCATACATTTGTCTCTATGTCTGTGTCTCTATTTCTGCTTTGCAAATAGGTTCATCTGTACCATTTTTCTAGATTCCACCTATATGCATTAATATATGGTATTTAGATTCCATATATATGTGTTAGCATACAGTATTTGTTTTTCTCTTTCTGACTTACTTCACTCTGTATGACAGTCTCTAGGTCTATCCACCTCATTACAAATAACTCCATTTCATTTCCTTTTATGGCTCAGTAATATTCCATTGTATATATGTGCCACATCTTCTCTATCCATTCATCTGTCGATGGGCACTTAGGTTGCTTCCCCGTCCTGGCTATTGTAAATAGAGCTTCAATGAGTTTGAAATTCTTTCTTCCAAATAAGATTATGTTCTACCAACTTGGGGTCACCTTTAATTAAATTTTAGATGTGATGTTTTTATATCAACACAATGTTAATTCCATTCCCCAAAGTAAAGGGCAGTTTACAGTTCAGAATTTATAGGGAATGCTGGGTTTTGTTTGCTTTGTTTATTTGTTTTCTTTTGCCATCTACTTGAGAGTTTAGGAACTCCTTTATCTGTCGATATCCCACACTTCTCCTCCCCAGCACACATTTGCTTCAATAATTTTTCAATTTAAAAAATTTTGGGATTTTGGTAAATTTTGGATTCAAAAGATTTTCATAATTTTTATGCATTTAAAATGATGTAATAAAATCTTTTAGCTGGGATTTCTAAGTGTTCTTAATTGGAAGGGTTTGCCCTTATATCTTGCCTATTACATTTTTGGAGTTTATATTATAAACTCTATTCATGTTTAAGGACCCTAGAGAGTTTAGTTTCCTATTCTCTGAAAAATTCTCTAGCCTTTTCTTACTGGATTTTGGAGTTAATAGTGGTTTTAATATAGAAATAGTGTTAATATAGGATAATATTAATAAAGAATCCAAGGAGGAGGAAGACAATACATGAAGTTATTATATCTGTGTCCAGAATGGTTAAACAAAATGATAAGGCAAGGTAAAATTCTGAAAAGGGGCATAAGACTTTCCTTTATTTGGAAGGAATCAATTTCTAACTGTAGATTTTTCATGGATTGTAGGCTTGTATTCAAGGAAAAATGTTGTACTAAGAAGACCAGATTGCCCTTTTGATGACAACAGGTGGGTAGAAACATAATTCTAATCCTGATCCTGACAGAGGAAACATAGATAGACATCTTCAGAATTGTAGTAGTTGATCCCAAGATCTAAAAGATAAAGAAGGTCAAGAGACTAATTACACACAAGAAGGAAGACAGACACCACAAGTAAAATTTCACAATTTTCCTTAATTTATATTGTATGCTTAGCTCATGTTCACTCAAATACAAGCAAAAAATGGAACACTGTTGTTAAAACCCAGCATCAGTAATATAAAAAATCTTTAACAATGAATTGGATAAATATCAATAGTATGTATATATATGTATGTGTATATATTATATATTATTGTATTCATATATTCCACAGTTAGCAGTTCAGTAACTTCTGCTTTGTCAATGAGAGAATCTCCAGTTATATTTAGTAATACAGTTGTTACTTTTATCCCCCAAATGCATTGATTTCTTCACCGAAATTCTTACTGTGTCTTTTGATATAAAGCAGTGATCAAAGCAGAAAGGTCCATATTCTCAGGGAACTTAAATCCTAGAGAGTAGAGAGGGGAAACAGAAAAAATCATAGGTACACATGTTGGTAGGTAGGAAGGTAGATAAAACAATTTCATTGTTGACTAAGTATTACAAAGAAAGTAAAGCAGGGGCAGAAGGTGAAAATAAATGAACATTCTGTTAAATAGCTTAATCTGAGAGAGAACCTATGAAGGGAAACATTTGAGGATGAAGGAATAGCGAACATAAGGATCCAAAGGTAGCAACAGGCTTGGGGTGCCCAGGTACTAACAGCAGGGCCAGTGTGGCTGGAGAGTGATGAAAATGGGGGACAATGTTCACAGATGAGGGAAGTCTGGACACTGTTATGAAATGGTTCTACTTTTGTCCAAAATATTGTAGGACTCCTGACCCAACCCTGGGGTCTTCTTTTACTTCCTGGCTACTAGAATGTGGCTGCATTACTTCCAAGATCTACTAGAGATGACCTTTGACATATCTCTAATTGTTTTGTGATTTCACTTAAGAGTAAGATGGGGAAAAGACACTGGGTTTGGGGAGAAAGATTTTGGTAAAATGCGGTGGTTTGAATGTACATATCTGTTCCTGCTTTTTCACAAAGCACAATTGGCACTATAGAAAAATCAGTATCAAATAAAAAGACAAAAACATGGAGGAGGACAGAGAACAATAAGAAAAGGTATGTTGGGCAAAACTGTGGAATCTATAGAGTGGATAAGTGAGTGAAAGCTGAATAACAGCAGAACATTCTGTGAATCACCCTATGCCTGAGGGTGGGGAGGCTAAAATGTAGATGATCCATACCACTGAGCTCTAGAGAGACTAGGGAACTGGCAGTGTGGGATCTCTGAATGTGGGGATGAAGAAGCTTACACCCCCTTACATCAGAAAGGCCCTAGGCAGAGAGGGCATGGCCCAGCCCAGGGCCTCGAGGAAACTCAGAGCACTGACCTCGAAACCCACGTCCCTCTTTCTCTACCTATTCTCATAAACGGGGTGGTAAGGCTTATGAGCTGTTCAGCCCCAAAGCAAGGCCCCCAGATACGCTGAGATGGGGCTACCCCTCAGGGTGACCTTAGGAGGAAGGGCTGGGCACAAGCTCTGCCCACAGGAAAATTTCCAGTCAGCCTTATTAGACACTCATTCTTAACGTACTGGATAGTCCAAGAGCACCAGGCATGAAAGGCACAGACCAAAGCAAGGAAACTCTTACACAATGAAACCCACCAGGAAGCAGAAAAAACTATAGGAGACTATGGAGGCATGTCTTCAAATTATGAGAAAAAAGTATTTTCAACCTGGCATTTATGGCCAAACTGTATATCAAATGCGAAAGCAGAACAAGGACATATTTAGCAACATAAGATCTCAAAACACTTATCTCCAATGCCCTCATTCTCAACAATTCTTTAAAGTTTGATTTGGGAGTCATGGATCATTAGTGATTCAAAACTGGAAAGAGCCAGTGGGAACCTGAGTGTGGTGAAGTATGACTCTCAACAGCTCTGCATCAGGAATAGGAACCATCAAATCCAACTGGGGCTGAAGGATGGAGAGCAAGAACGTGCTGTCCCTGAGGTGAAAAATTAAATATATATATACACACACACACATATGTGTGTGTGTGTGTGTGTGTGTGTGTGTGTGTATACATATATATATATGTATATATCAGGTAGAATACTGATTTTCACATGCTGAGGAAAGACTTTTGTTTCTACTGGAAATTTGGAGAATGAACTGGTGAAAAGAGTACTCAGAGGACAAAAATAAATTTAAATGCTGTAGGTTTAATGAATGAAATAAAAACACGTTGGGAAGGAATGTCTAGACCATATCCCATTGAACCCGAGAGCAAGCATTTAAACTCAGCAAACTTGCTCTTGACTTCTGACCTCCGGCTTACTAACAAGGTAATTTAGAACAATTCTTTGAACCATCTGAGTCTTAGTTTTATATTCTGTAAAAGGTGCTTTTAATGTCTGTCTCAGAAGAATGCTGTGATGATTAACTTAGCAGAGGTGTATTCAGTATTTAGAGTGAGGCATGGAAAATAGAATATATATTTGATGAGATGAGATATGGAAAGCAGATCGATAACTGATGGAAAGGTCATTCCTTCAGAAAAGCAATGTTGTTTAAAAGCCACAGATCTCCCCAAGAATGGTTCAATTGGCTGTTGGCCTTTAGAAAAGATAATTAAGTAAGTAAATTACTAACAGAGTAGGCTGTAGTTAAATTGGGAATAACTAATCTAAATAATGGGGAAAAATCAAATTGGACTTGCAACTGGCCTCTGAACTGGGGGCAGGGGGGACAGCCTTGTGGGACTGAGCTCTTAACCTGTGAGATCTGATGCTGTTTACCGGTGGATAGTGTCAGACTGAGTTGAATTGTAGGACGCACAGCTGGTGTCAGAGAATTGCTTCATGGAGAGGAGGGTGAAGGGGAGACTTTCACATTGGAATCAGGAGCAGAATTGTACATACTCTTTTGTATATTTTATATATCTTTTTCCAGGTTTACTGAAGTGTAATTGACAAAATTATAGCATATTTAAAGTGTACAACATGATGATTTGATGTATTTACACATTGTGAAATGATAAATGTGAAATGACCACAATCATATTAATTTTTAAAATTAATTTTATTTATTTATTTATTTGCCTGCGTTGGGTCTTCGTTGCTGTGCACGGGCTTTCTCTAGTTGCAGCGAGCAGGGGATACTCTTCCTTGCGGAGGGTGGGCTTCTCGTTGCGGTGGCTTCTCTTGTTGCAGAGCACTGGCTCTAGGTGCACGGGCTTAAGTAGTTGTGGCACACGGGCTCAGTAGTTGTGGCTCACGGACTCTAGAGAGCAGGCTCAGTAGTTGTGGCACAGGGGCTTAGTTGCTCTGTCGCATGTGGGATCTTCCTGGAAGAGGGGTCAAACCTGTGTCCCTTGCATTGGCAGGCAGATCCCTAACCACTGCGCCACCAGGGAAGTCCCCACAATCACATTAATTAACACATCTATGACCTCACAAAATTACCTCTTTTATTTTGCGGTACGTGGACCTCTCACTGCTGTGGCCTCTCACATTGCGGAGCGCAGGCTCAGCAGCCATGGCTCACGGGCCCAGCTGCTCCCCGGCATGTGGGATCTTCCCAAACCGGGGCACAAACCCGTGTCCCCTGCGTTGGCAGGTGGACTCTCAAACACTGCGCCACCAGGGAAGCCCTAATTACCTTTTTTATTTTTTATTTTTGGTGAAAACAAGATCTGCTCTCTTAGTCTAATTTCAAATATATGAAACAGTATTATTAAATATAGTAACCATGCTGTACATTAGATCCCCAGAATTTTTTCATCTTTTGACTGAAAGTTTGTACCCTTTGACCAACATCTGCCTATTTCTCCAGCCCCAGTCCCTGGCAACCACCATTCTACTCCTCGACTCCGTTTTTAAAATCCACGTATAAGTGATACCATGCAGTATTTGTATTTATCTGTGTACCTTATTTCACTTAGTATAATGCCCTTTGGTATCATTTATGTTGTTACAGATGACAGAATTTCCTTTATTTTTATGGTTGAATAATGTTCCACTGTATTTATGTACCACATTTTCTTTATCCATTCATCCCTTGATGGGCACTTAGGTTATTTCCATGCCTTGGCTATTGTAAATAATGCTGCAATGAACATCAGAATACTGATGGCTCTTAGAGATAGTAATTTCATTTCCTTTGGATATACACCCAGAAGTGGAATTCCTGGATCATATGGTAGTTCTATTTTTAATTTTTTGAAGAAGCTTTGAACTGTTTTCCATAGTGGCTGCACTAATTTACATTCCCACCAACAGTGCATAAGGATTTCCTTTACTTTACATCCTCACCAACCCTTATTATCTCTTGCCTTTTTGATAACAGCCATTCTAACAGGTATGAGGTGATTGTGGTTTTGATTTGCATTTCCCTGATGATTAGTGATGTTGAGTACCTTCTCATGTACCTGTTGGCCATTTGTATGTCTTCTTTGAAAAAAAAAACATGTCTAAATGTCTATTCGGGTCCTTTGCCCATTTTAAATTGGGATATTTGGTTTATTGCTATTTTATGAGTTTCTGATATATTTTAGATATTAACCTCTTATTGAATATATAGTTTGCAAATATTTTCTCCCATTCTATAATTTACCTTTTTATTTGGTTGATTATTTCTTTTGTTGTGCAGAAGCTTTTCAGTGTGAAGTAGTCCCACTTGTATATTTTTGCTGTAGTTGCCTGTATTTTTGGTGTAAGATCCAAAAAATCATTCACAAGCAAAATTTAAAAAAAACAATAAAAACTAAAAGTCATTTGAAAGAAGTTATTTAGATAGTTATTCAACAAGATCATTAATATTTTATGATGACTTATTCATATTCCAAAAATCAAATGAAGTTATTTTTCTAATGTGAAAGAAAATAAAGAAGGTTTTACTTAGAGAATATGGTTTACAGAGTAGTTTAAATTCAAATTCAGTAGATTAACTTTGTCCTACCACCAAAAATAAATGCCTTCTTTCTATTTTCTCCACCTGGCATTACAAGTTTTTAAACTCTTTGCTTTCAGAAAATTATTATCTCTCTTGATAGATAATTTCCACATATTTTGGTCATATTCATAGATTTAAGTAGGCGCAATGACATACACATTCTTCTATGTCTTCAGAGATAATCACAGAATCTTGCTTCAGTCTCTCTGACACTGCAGAGAATCCACTGGGTATCAGCAATGGAAATGCAATCATTTAACACGGAGCCAAAATAGACCATTTCCTTGAAAGTAATTTTCAGAAACAGTGTTCTCTGAAGCAGAACATTCTGGAAAATTATGTCCCTTGAAGAGTTTGGGTCCTTCAGCTTAAATGTATATCTCTTATCATAAACCATTACCCACCTTGAAATTCCAGAGTGCAAAAATCTGTTGCTTATAAATAGCATATTTATTTAAATATCTGTCGCTCATGGACCTTCATTCCTTTTTTATTCTTATTGCCCTGAAGACAATTTCTAAAATTATTTTAGAGGTATGGAGTAGTAAATGATGTAGTCCTGAGAGAGAAAGAGCAGTTTAGTTTGAAATGTTCCAAGTAATAATTTCGCCTTATATGTGTGCTTCAAGGTAGGTTAAGGTGGAACAGGGGCAGAGAGTGTGCTCTCTCACCTGTAACTAAGGTACAGAAGCTCAGGGTTTTATGAAACAGTATCATACGGCCATTCAATTACTAACAGAAATACAGTAGACTCTTTGTGCTACCAGACAACAGCTGTTGACAATACGATGCAGATTTTGACGTAACATTTTATCCATTTCTATATGATATACTTATAAAATCACAAATTATGATTTATATTACCAATTTAAATACTAGTTTCATAATTTCTACATTTTTGTATATATTAATTTGTCAACAACGAGCACTTAGCTTTGTTTCCTGTTTTCCAACTTACTAAAATAAGACTTGATGAAAACCATATTCTTAACATGAAGTTTTGAAATATGTAACATTTTCCTGATGAAAACAAAGTAAGGGAAATCTCACGTGAATAATCTGTGGCCCGAGACATTTACTATGGTTTTATCTTAAAATAATTTAATGGGTTACTGTGTCTACTTAAATAGTTGCCTTGAGGCTTCGTTTGTTTGTTCAAATAGCTATCATCTGTCAAAAATGACAGGCGTAGTTAGGTTCATTATAGCTTTAGCTGATTTTCTAAACTAACATCTAAGTCTGTTTAACACTACAAACTTTCCAAATACTTAGCTATTAGTGCTAATTTTTCTTAGCAAGATTTAGAGAAAATTGAAAAATTCTTTTTTAGCAGAGAAATGGGAAACTTTTGTGGAAGAAATTATTCTTATTTATTCCTAACTGTTAAACTCTACTGCTTAGAATATTTTAATTAAGAAAGCTTTTTTGAAACGTAGGTAGATTTGTGTGTGTGAATATATGTGTGCATATATATCTACATATATAACTACAGAATAAAATTATTTTACATGTAAAAATAACTATACAGGGCTTCCCTCGTGGCGCAGTGTTTGAGAGTCTGCCTGCTGATGCAGGGGACACGGGTTCGTGCCCCAGTCCGGGGGGATCCCACATGCTGTGGAGTGGCTGGGCCTGTGAGCCATGACCGCTAAGCCTGTGCTCCACAATGGGAGAGGCCACAACAGTGAGAGGCCTGCGTATCACAAACAAAACAAAACAAAATAAATACAAAAACAAAAACAAAATAACTATAAAAATAAATGTAAATATAGATAGTATAAAAGTATTTTTTACATATAAAATACCTTATATGGATTTTGCTTCAGGCTAAAGATATATATATATATATGTGTGTGTGTGTGTGTGTGTGTGTGTGTGTGTGTGTGTATGTATATATATATATAAATAAATTTATATATTTATATATATATCTTTTATTCAAAGATTTCATTGGAATCTTTCACATAAGATTTTTCTAAACCCTTGAATTAAATGAAACTTCATTCTTTCTAAACCACATTTTAGGTATATATGCCAACTATAAAGACCAAGCTTCTTACTTCACTATCTTGCTGACACCACTACTATATAACTTCAATGAAGCTTTGTATTTTTATCGTATTGCCATCTTTGATTATTTCTTTGGAGAATGCTTGAAAATAGAAACTGGAGAAAATACTTTATTTTCAAAATGTTTTTGAATTTATGTGAGTGTATTATACTTATTTGTTTTTACAGGAAATATATTGTAAGTTTTTTGTTTGTTTTTTGTTGTTCTCAACCATAAAGTTTCTAGTATAGATTGTGGTATATTTTATCATTTTTGTTGTCCACATATTCTTTTTTGTAGCATCTTATATGTTAAGAGAAGGGTTTTTCAGACTGGAGTACGTGAACAAAGCTCAGTAACCTAGAGGGAGCATGGCTTCAAGTATGTAAGATAAAGCCTATAAAACTGCTTTATATCTGCTTAACTTCAAAAGAAATCAATTTACATGCATGAACTCACCTTTCTGTAGTTGAGGGATACAAAGTTAAGAGATTCTTATTCTTACTATTTTGTCCTGATATCACAAATATCATTTTTTAATCTCCTATCCCCAAACATAATATTTTAGCTTTATTAGTTTTGCCTGGTCAGTTGTCCAAATGGTAATTGTTGAAATCTTATGTCTCTTTCTCTTGGTAATTTTTCTAATTATGATTGATTTTATATTTTGAATTTTTGTACAGCTCCCAGAAAGTGTTTTAACAAGTGAGCATTTTGTAAAATATACTCAAAATTCATAAATAAATTATCTGCCTCTTCTGTAACTATGTAATCATTCAGTGCATGAGACAATTACCAAATGTTTTGTTTTTATTCTTCTACTCTTTGCTGTCTAGAAGGACAATTGCAAATAAAACAAAACATAAACCACTTTCTTCTAGATATTCCCTATAATTTTCTTTTTCTTTGCAAAATGATCATTTTAATATACTATTTTTTCCATTTATAAAAGATAATACATATTTATTTTAGAAAGTCTAGAAAATGAAGAAACACATAATAAGCCAGCAATATTATCTAAAATTCCTTCACTCAGAACTTCTGAGAACATTTTGGTATGTTCAGTTTTTCTCTCCTTTAAAATATACATGGTTCTCATAAAATTGAAACCATAGTACATTATAATTTTATATCTACATTCCACTTTGTTCATTCAACATCATGGCATAAGAACTTTTCCTTCTCCTTAAATGTATTATGATAGCATGTTTCGTACTATTAGCACAGAATTTAATTAACAGTTATCCTATTATTGGATTCTGATATTATTTTATAAATTTTAACTTCTTTAAATAATACATAGTAAATTATGGCTCATATATCATCATGTGCATATTTGATTATACCCTTAGGTACATTCTCAGATGTTAAATTATCGAGTCAAAGTACATGTATCTAAGAATATTGATACAACATGTCCTACACATACACATACACGTACAAATGTAAAGACATAATTTTATCAAGAAATTGGTCATTTCATCACTCTCTACTGAAACTAAAAATAACAAGGCATAGTGAGTTCAGAAATGAGGCCTAAATGGGCTCAAAAAGTGTAACATGTTGATCTGCAAAACTAGCTAAATATAGGGAATTAATTTTGTTCTAAACATTTTAGCAAGCAATAGGTAAAAGGTGACTTTATTGGTGATGTTATTTGTATCGTGAGTGATAGAAATTCAACAGTACTTCTTTAGATGACAGTCCTCCTAAAGGGGGAGGATTAATACTTTATAATATATAAAATAATTTGTAATTATTATAAATATTTACTATTTATGTAACCATGTTTTTATTGGGTGGTTCCTTTAAAAAGCCATGAATATAAGTTGCTGGCAACAAATCAAAATGCATTTCTGTAAAATTAATTATGCAGAGGGTCAACCTGATTTATTCAAACTGTTCACTTGCTTCTGGTCTCTAAAGGAAAGTATGTGAAAAAGTAAATTTTAGGGTATAGTACAAGTGCAGATGGGTTGGTTATATTTCTTTAAAAAAATTCTCTTTGAAAAGTGTATCTCAACTGACCTTTTGTTAAATAAGGAGGCACAGTGTGTTGGAGATAATGCACTGTATAACCAGTGAAATCACAGAGCATATTTGCTTATGGGGTTTCTTTTTTGTGAATGCTTAGGGAGAAGATTGATATTAAGAAAGCATTTACACCTCCAGAACACCTGAGTTTTATCATTTACATACCCACAAAGAAATTACATGTACACAAACAAAGACCAGAAATGAACATTTTTTTAAAGCATAGCTGGGCTTTGGCCTTAGGTTGCAATGCAGCTAAAACAGTGGTGTCCTAGGGGTCTAGAAACCAGAGAACTAGTTGGTCATTTGTTTTTCCTCATGCTCAGCGGATTTGAATCTTCTCTTTTAAAATACTGATAGTTAAAAAGTGCTACGGCATAGGAAAAAAGCTTGTGAACAACAGAGCAAGTGTGTAAGATTCTTAGAATCACTTGTTCTGAGCCTTCTCTATCATTTGCATATAGAATTGCATATAGCTTCTACCTTTTAACATTGTGGTGGCCTTCAGTTCCTTCAAAAGGGTTTTAGGTAGTTTAGGAGCAAATGAAAAAAAAAAAAAAAAAAAAAAAAAGAAGATAATGCCAGAACATCAGCCATATTTTATATGAGCAGAAGTGTTTCCCTGGCTTGTCCATTGACTACTCCCATGATACAGACTCCATATGTACTGAGATGCAGTTAGGATTACTTTCTATGGAATCAAAGGCCAATAAAAAGCTAGTAACCTCACAGACACTTAATATTATTCCAGACACAGACAACGTTGCAAAAGAATAGATGTGTCTGAAGCTGTTCATTCCCTGTGTCACAGATGATGTGACAATAATACTGCAGAGCCATATTTTAAAACAAGACATCAATATATTTCCCTTTTCACAAAAAGGAAGATAAAAAAATATAAGATTCTTTTAAATAAAAAAGGGAATGGGTGTTTATATATCTTCCAAAATTATATGCATAAATTTACAAATTTAAATATCACTTATGATGATTAATTAGAGGAAAAATTCCTTAAGAAGGTTAAAGATTACCTTCCAGAGGAAATTCAAGGACAAACATTTTATGGTTACTACATGCAGAAAAAAAAGATTACAGTCCTGTGTATAACATTTCATTTTCTATGTCTATTAAATTATTTCCTGCAATGTGCTTTCGTTATTTAAAATTCTATTTCATTCATCAGAATCAACCACTGTTTCTTCTCCTCTATCTGTTCTGAGTTTCTTTCACAAGCAGCTGCTAATTAGGAGAGCCTATGGCCTCAGGACTCTGTACAAAATCCTGTTTGTTAACACTGGGTTAATCAGTGGAATCTGAAGGAAACAAAAGGCTCACAGAATGAAAAGAAATTAAAAAATAGATCATAAGGGGAATGTAATATTTTGCTTCTACATAAATTTTGCAAATAATTTACAGTTTGTTTACCTTCTTTTTGTTGTTGCTAATAAAAGTGAATTAAAAGAGAAATGATGCACAAATTACCTACATAAACACAAACAACCATGTGGAACCAAAATTTCAGGTGATCTCAACAAACTCTACATCATGAAATAAGGGAAGGAAATAATTCTGTATTTTCGTATCTTGCAGCCACTGACTAATTCTTAAGATTGCTAGAAAAATATGGATTGGTAACTATTTGTAAAATATGAAGAGAGTCCATTAGGAAAATAAAATAACATACAAAATGCAAAAATTAACTTAAATTGTAGTCTAGCAAAAAAACTGAGATGGGGGAAAGAAAAAGTACAAAATATATGTAATATTTAAAATAAGAGCAAAATTATGATGTGTATAGTTATTTGTTTAAAGACAAAGAATTTGTTTGAAAAATAATTTTAAAAAGGCCAGAGTCACATGCTTTATGCAATGGTTATATTTAAATCATAGAAAGACTAATGTGAGAGGGTAAACGGGCATATTTGGTACATAAGGACCCAGAAAACATACCACCTGTATTCTTTTTTTTCCCCACAAAACAAAAAAAAAACAAAGTGAAACAAAGCAAAACAAAGAAAAAGATTGTATTTTAGCTCCAAAGGTTTAAGAAAATTTATCTCTATTTTTCAGAATACAGAAATGTGTTTTTCTTTCCACTATGATATTTATTCTCTGAAAGCTAAAAATTTACCTACATTAGTAGCTATTTTCATTTTCGAAGTGAAGGAACTAATGAAGAAAGGTGGAGAAAAGGGAAGGTGGGCAGGTGGAGATTTTCCAGTAGCACTGGCAAGCGTGGGAGAAGTGTTCCCAAGAGTTGAGTTTTCAAAATTGAGCATTAGTTTGGTGGTGGATCAAGGGAACAAGAGAAATGGGGCAAAAGCATCCAATTTGACACAATGTCTAGTCATATAATTTGGGTCTGGATTTTCTTAAATTCCTATGCTTCAGGTAAAGATGAGTTTAAGATGAGTCCACATACGGGGAACACATGGTAAATCAGAAACAGCATTGCAAACTACTTATTTACATGGCATAACTTAGTTCTGTTACAATTAAATTTAGTTAATGTTTATGAAATGCATTAAGCTTGTTTTATGCCTTAATTTTGTCATTACAGAATTCTGTGTTGTTTCTTTTCTGTCCCACATTCTCAATAAAATCCTTCAACATCTGAGTCTAATTCTGTTTTACTTTTTTATATTAAATGAATTAGATAATCTATTAAACAAATGGGAGGAAATAGCATTATTGATATGTTGCACTTGCATTACGAAGTTAACTTTATCAACTAAATTAGCTCTTTCACATTCAGGCCTGCATATGTTTTAAGATTATAAAGCAAGAAATCATCAAGAGGACTCAGATTTCTGTGATCTTCTCTCTTCATTATAAAGCAGAGGTCAATAATACATTTATCACTCAAACCACAAATGAGACCACATACCATTAGAAAGCTTGAAGTTTAAAGAAAAAAGGAGAATGAGAAAAAAAAGAGAGAGAGAGAAGAAAAACATGAAAAGAATCAAAGCAATTTCAATAAGTCACAGAGCCCTACAAATCTATCTAACCTTATTTAGAGAGTAGAATGACAATCACACAACAAAATAATACTGACCTTGTGGTCTGGCTTCAAGATGTCATGACATTCCCAGGAAAGAACTCATTGAGATCATGGAAAAATACAAGGTTCAGAGTGCAGAAGGAAAGGGCTTTACTTGAAAATAAGATCCTACTTGGGAAATCTTGAATACTCTGCCTCAAGGCCCAGGTTAACCTAAAATTCAAGCTACCTGGATCCTAACAACTGTGGTTATTCCAATGACACAGCCCAAGTTTCTCAGTTAAGGTAAATGTTAGAAATTTGAACTCCAGGATGAAAGGTGGAAGGCACTGACTGTCCACTGGGGGTGTTCAATTACCCATTTTAATGGCATAGACTTCATTGCACTGAAATAGTACTTTTTACAGTACACAAGTTATCCATTACATTAAGACTATTCTATAACAAATCTGACTCTAAGACTTGTATCATAATATTCCATTACATTTTTTACATTTAGAAGCAAAAAATGATTTTGGATTGTATTCATTCTAATTTTCCAGTAAGTGGCAAACCTTTGAAGTCTTTGAGTATATTGTTCTTCATTTGAAGCAATGCTAGTCAGCACTAAGTTCTGCCATTGCCCATAAGAGGTAATGGGTTAAGATCTTACAGTGTACAATAATTTCATTTTATTATTTTTATTGTTAGATTCAAAAAAGTTTAATGGCTGTGAGTCAAAGAATTATTTTGCCTTTTACAGAGAAGGGTAACATAATTATATGACAAATTATTATAATACAAATTACACTACCTTAGATAATTTGGCTAAAATTTTCAGAAAATAACATCAGTCACAGTTGTAAATAACACAAGAGTTTAGGAATTCAGAATTAATCAAGCATATTTCTCTATTTGTTTGATTTTGTTTCATAACTTTCACTTAGTATTATATTCTACATATAATATTTCATGGCTACATTTTTTTAGATGATTATTTTTGTTTGCATAGCACAAAAGATATGTATATCTTAAAACAAATATGTGATCTCAGTGAATTACAATATTTTTACCAAAACATTGCTGTTTATAACAAATTGGGTTTTTTGTTTTTTTCCCATGTTATATAGGTAACATGAGATATATACAAAAACATGGGTTACTTAGTGGACTGTCCAGATAATAACAGAGGAGAATACTAAATATACCAAACTAACCCCATGCTACACTGAGCACAGAATCAGAAGACTTTCTTCTCTGAAACTAGAAAACACCTACAAACAAAATTGCATCTGTAATAAAAGCCAGCCAAGTACTTTGGAAATGCAAAACATGGAAAACCTTCCAAAAAGCACAAGTGGGAAAATTATTTCTAAAAATAGAAGAAATGGATAAAATTCTTATAGGAACTATTTTTAATTTGTTTATATTTAAGGATAATTCATAGCTCTTCAATACTGACTAATTTCTCCAATAAATCTATGTGATGTGACTCTATTTATCAAAATCTTCTTTATCAGGACATTTCAATAGTATTAATGTGTCTCACATAGTTTTCAAACTTGAATTTTAATTGTTTTATAATTTAGTTATTGGGAATGATACGGTTTTCATTATGTAATTATTTATGTAAAACAATGTAAACATGTTGCTTGTGTTT
Organism: Lipotes vexillifer; assembly: GCF_000442215.2. Lineage (NCBI taxonomy): Eukaryota > Metazoa > Chordata > Mammalia > Artiodactyla > Lipotidae > Lipotes > Lipotes vexillifer. The sequence continues at coordinate 19,324 of NW_006790410.1, read as the reverse complement.
GAAAGAAAGCAGACAGAAGGACACTCTGAATAGGGTCTGTGAGCAGGCTCCTGGCTGCTATAACTCACTGCTCCTGGATGAAAGTTTCAGCATAAAAGCTTGTCCAGCATGGAACAGTGACAGAGCATCAATCTCATGGCACCTCATGGGGAGTGTGGAATAAGGTTACCTGTGGTCCACGACACACAGACATGAGGCAACTCATCTTCCTTTAGCAGATTGGTAGAGGAAGTGATGCTGGTGAGTGCACACCAGCTGTGGCAGTGGGAGACTCTCTCCCTGACAAGGCTGTGCATCTGACATCCTTCCCTGCCCCTCCTCATCAGCTCATTCCACACGTACCTTGTTGTAGTGTTTGCCCGCCTACCTAACCAAGCGTCTGTGTCATCAGCGGTATACTTCTGTACTGCCTACTCTGTACATTCCAGAAGCCAAGGGTTTTATACTTAACCTGAGGAAATACTAAAAATAAAACAGTACAAGAGCTAAATTTGGTATCAGCCCCTAATACAGTGTGTGAAGTTAAGTTCAGGTTACAAATTTTATTGTTAAATTAATGTTTAAAGACATAATTAAAGCATTAACAAAAGAAAAAAACAAAAAGCAAACACAAAACTCACTACAGGAGGAGGAGTCAAGATGGTGGAATAGGAGTATGCAGAATTTGTCGCTACTCACCAGTTTATCAAAAGCACATCTACAAATGGAACAATTCCCACAGAGCATCTACTGAACGTTAGCAGTAGACTTTGGACACCTAAAAGAACAAAAGAAAGAATAAAAAAGAAAAAAAACAAGAGGAATCAACAAAGAGACCAGCAACCCTGGTGGGAAGCCGAAGGTGATGAGAGATCCCCACATTACGAAAGACTCCCTCATGTTGGGGAAATCAGCTGGGACAGAAAAGGACCTTTGGGGAATCAAAGGAGAACACAAGAGACTGTGGAAAGCAGGACAAAGTAAGAACTGCATGCATGATCTACACCACAGCTCTAAGTATTCCAGCCTGAACCATGAGTTGCCTATTGTGAAGGGGAGCGGGATGCTGGAAAGAGGGGTTTGGAGGGCAGACCAAGGGAGAGGACAGCTCTTGACTGTGAAAAGACAGCCTAAAGAGATAAGAACAAGGGGCACCACAACTGGGAAAGTCTGAGGAAAAAGCCTGAGACAACCTAGCTAGGTGTCATTGCTGAGTGGCACACAAGGGGCAGAGTCACCATTATAGCCCCCTTCCTCACCTGCTGACTTCTTCAGCCTCTGTAGGCATTGGGAGGGCCTCCCACCTGAGCAGGCCCGCCTGTGCCTCGGGCTGGGGTCACCACCATCTGTGTAGGCTCTGGGGGCCTGAGCACCATCCACCACAAAACCTCCTTGGGAATCAGCCCTGGGTGCCCCTGCCTGGGACGAGAGTCTGCTGAAGCTGGCAGGGTCAGAGGGCTAAAGCATGGGGTTGGAAGAACAGACCTGGGGAGAGAAACACAATTGTCTACATGGATACAATAGAAGGGATGGGAGTGAGGGGACATGTGTCTGGGAATGCTCCCAGAAAAAGCATCGTCTATCTGGAAAGCGAGGTACTATTGCTGAGAGGTGTGTGCGGGGCAAGGCTGACTGCACTCCCATATGCCAGCTCCTGCCGCTGCAGGTACTGGGAATACCCAAGTATTCTGGGCTACCCAAGCAGCCTCTGCTCTCACTCCCTCTCACCTGGACAAAGATCATATGCCTGAGGGTGGCACACATGCAGAGGTGGGCTTAAAACCAACACTAAGCCCGAGGGGCACTGCAACTAAGGAAGAGAAATGCAAATCTTTCCATGCCTGTGAATCAAATCCCCAAGATCAGCTGGGTAAATCCTACGTTTGTGGAATACCTGAATAGACAATGAGAATTTCAACATCTGAGACCAGTCTGGCCTTCACAGCACTGGACTTCGTGGGCAAATACACATGGGAGTCAGGCCAGGTCAGAGTCTGAGCTGACCCCACAGTGTCCACAGTGGGTCTAGAGACCTACCTAGAGGTACTGGAAGGCCTCCTGGGGAAGTGGCCCCAGGAAAATATTCTTTTTTTTTTTTTAACATCTTTATTGGAGTATAGTTGTTTTACAATGGTGTATTAGTTTCTGCTGTATAACAAAGTGAATCAGCTATACATATACATATATCCCCATATCTCTTCCCTCTTGTGTCTCCCTCCCACCCTCCCTATCCCACCCCTCTAGGTGGTCACAAAGGACTGAGCTGATCTCCCTGTGCTATGTGGCTGCTTCCCACTAGCTATTGATTTTACATTTGGTAGTGTATATATGTCAATATTCTTATTACTATTATTCTTTGTTGTTTTTTTTCATTTTGTTCAGTTGTTGGTGTTGCTTTTATTATTTTTTATCTTTTAATTTTTATTTCTACTTTTATGAAAAAAAATTTTTTTCCTTTACAGTTTTGTTGCTTAGTGGCTTTGGTCTTGTTTTTGTCCTTCATTATATATATATATATATATATATAATTTTTTTCCCTTTTTCTTTTTTTCCAAATGTTTTTAGGTGTATATTCTATGCTTTATTTGTTTTTGTTGTTGTTGTTGTTGATGTTGTTTGCTTGCTCCTGTTTTCTGTTTTCTTTTTCACTTTTTGTTTTCATTAGTATAATCCTTATCGACTGTTCTCATATTAGAATTCTCTTGTTTGGCTGTCTGTTCCCTTGTTTTTTTTTATTCTTTTCTTTCTCTCTCTCTCTCTCTCTCTGTGTGTGTGTGTGTGTGTGTGTGTGTGTAAGTGTGTGTTGTGTTGCTGTTGCTGCTGTTTTTTTTCTGCTGTTCTTGCTATTGGCCCAAGGTTTTGTTTGTCTGTTGTTCTTTTCCCTTTTTTGCTTTTGCTTTTTTGTTTTGATTTTTTTTTCATTTTTCTTTTCTTTTATCTGTATTTTATCAGGCCACACTGTGTGGCTTGTAGGCTCTTGGTTCCCTGACCAGAGACCAGTCCTGGGCCTCCAGGGTGGGAGTACAGAGTCCAGGATGCTGGAACACCAGACCCAGGGTATATTAATCAGTGTGTGTGTTACTGAAGGTATCCATATCAACACCAAGACCTGGTCCCAACAACTGCCTGCAGGCTACAGTGCTAAACACCTCACACCAAACAACCAGCAAGACAGGAACACAGCCCCACACATCTGTAGATAGGCTACCTAAAGTCATACTAAGCTCAGACACCCCAAAACACACCACCTGACACAGCCCTGCCCATCAGAAGGAAAAGACTCAACTCCACCCAAAAGGGTGCAGGCACCAGGCCCTCCCACCAGGAAGCCTACACAAGTCCCTGGACCCACCTCACTCAGTAAGGAGTAGTCAATAGAAATAAGAGTACTACGACCCTGCATCCTGCAGAAAGAAGACCCTGAACATAGTAGGCTAGACAAAATGAAATGACAGAGAAATACACTGCAGACAAAGGAGCAAGGTAAAATCCCATGAGACCAAATAAATGAAGAGGAAATAGCAAGCTATGTGAAAAAGAATTCAGAATAATGATATAAATATGATCCAAGATCTAGGAAATAGAATGGAGAAAATAAAAGAGACGTTTAACAAGGACCTAGAAGAACTAAAGAACGAAAAATCAGTGATGAACAACATCATAAATGAAATGAAAAGTACACAAGAAGGAATCAACAGCAGAATAACTGGGTCAGAAGAATGAATAAGTGAGCTGGAAGATAGAATGGTGGAAATAACTGCCAAGGAACAGAATAAAGAAAAAAGAATGAAAAGAATTGAGGACAGATTCCGACACCTCTGGGAAAACATCAAACTCACTACATTTGAATTATAGGGGTCCCAGAATAAGAAGAGAAATGGAAAGGGCCTGAGAAAATATTTGAAGAGATTATAGTTGAAAACTTCCCTAACATGGGAAAATAAATAGTAAATCAAGTCCAGAAAGTGCAGAGAGTCCCAGCCAGGATAAACACAAGGAGAAACATGCCAAGACACATATTAATCAAACTAACAAAAATTAAATATAAAGAAAAAATATTAAAAGCAGCAAGGGAAAAGCAACAAATAACCTACAAGGGAATCCCCATATGGTTATCAGCTGATTTTTTAGCAAAAACTTTGGAGGCCAGAAGGGAATGGCAGGACATATTTAAAGTGATGAAAGGGAAAAACCTACAACCAAGATTACTCTACCCAGTGAGGATCTCATTCAAGATAGACAGAGAAATCAAGAGCTTTACAGACAAGCAAAAGCTAAGAGAATCCAACACCACTAAACCAGCATTACAACAAATGCTAAAGGAATCTGTAAGGATGAAACACAGGAAAAGAAAAAGACCTACAAGAACAAACCCAAAACAATTAAGAAAACGGTAATATGAACATACATATCTATAATTACCTAAAATGTAAATGGATCAAATGCTCAAACCAAAAGACACAGACTAGTTGAATGGATACAAAAACAAGACCCATATATATGCTGTCTGCAAGAGACCCACTTCAGACCTAAGGACACATACAGACTGAAAGCGATGGGATGGAAAAAGATATTCCATGCTAATGGGAATCAAAAGAAAGCTGGAGTAGCAATACTAATATCAGACAAGATAGACTTCAAAATAAAGACTATTACAAGAGACAAGGAAGGACACTACATAAAGATCAAAGGATCAATCCAAGAAGAAGCTATAACAATCATAAATATATATGCACCCAACATAGAAGCACCTCAATACATAAGGCAAATACAACCATAAAAGGAGAAACTGACAGTAACACAAAAATTGTGGGGGACTTTAACACCCACTTACACAAGTGGACAGATAACCCAAACAGAAAATAAATAAGGAAACACAAGCTCTAAATGACACAACAGACCAAATAGACTTAATCAATATTTACAGAACATTCCACCCAAAAGTGGCAGAATACATTTTCTTCTCAAGTGCTCATGGAATATTCTCCATGATAGATCACATCGTGGGTCACAAATCAAGCCTCAGTAAATATAAGAAAATTGAAATTCTATAAAGCATCTTTTCTGACCACAACATTATGAGATTAGAAATCAATTACAGGAAAAAAAACTAAAAAATACAAACACATGGAGGCTAAACAATACACTACTAAATAACAAAGAGATCATTGAAGAAATTAAAGAAGAAGGCAAAAAATACCTAGAAACGAATGACAATGAAAACATGATTACCCAAAACCTATGAGATGCTGTAAAAGCAGTTCTAAGATGGAAGTTTATAGCAATACAATCCTACCTCAAGAAACAAGAAAAATCTCAAATGAACAACCTAACCTTACATCTAAAGCAACTAGAGAAAGAAGAACAAAAAAATCCCAAAGTTAGTAGAAGGAAAGAAAGATCAGAAGAGAAATAAATGTAATAGATGAAGAAAGCATTAGCAAAGATCAATAAAACTAAAAGCTGTTTCTTTGAGAAGATAAACAAAATTGATAAACATTTAGCTAGACTAATCAAGAAAAAAGGGAGAGGACCCAAATCAGTAAAATCAGAAATTAAAAAGTTACAGCTGACACCACAGAAATACAAAGGATCATAAGAGACTACTAAGAGCAACTATATACCAATAAAATGGACAACCTGGATGAAAAGGACAAGTTCTTAGAAATGTACAACCTTTCAAGACTGAACCAAGAAGAAACAGAAAATATGAACAGAGCAACCATAAGTAATGAAATTTAAACTGTGATTAAAAAGCTTCTAACAAACGAAAGTCCAGGACCAGATGGCTTCACAGGTGAATTCTACCAAACATTTAGAGAAGAGGTAACACCTATCCTTCTCAAACTCTTCCACAAAATTGCAGAGGGTGGAACATTCCCAACCTCATTCTATGAGGCTACCATCACCTTGATACCAAAGCCAGACAATGATATCACACAAAAAAGAAAATTACACACCAATATCATTGATGAACATAAATGCAAAAATCCTGAACAAAGTGCTAGCAAACAGAATCCAGCAACACATTAAAATGATTAAGTGGGATTTATCCCAGGGATGCGAGTATTCTTCAATATACGCAAATCAATCAATGTGATACACTATATAAACAAATTGAGGAATAAAAACCATATGATCCTCTCAGTAGATGCAGAAAAAGCTTTTGACAAAAATCAACACCCATTTATGATAAAAACTCTCCAGAAAGTGGGCATAGAGGGAACCTACCTCAACATAATAAAGGCCATATATGACAAAACCGCAGCAAACATTATTCTCATTGGTGAAGAACTGAAAGCATTTCCTTGAAGATCAGGAACAAAACAGTGGTGTCCACTCTCACCACTATTATTCAACATAGTTTTGGAAGTCCTAACCAGGGCAATCAGAGAAGAAAAAAAAATAAAAGGAATCCAAATTGGGAAAGAAGAAGTAGAACTGTCACACTGTTTGCAGATGACATGATACAATACATAGGAAATCCTAAAGTTGCCATCAGAAAACTACTAGAGCTAATCAATGAATTTGGTAAAGTTGCAGGAAAAAAAATTAATACACAGAAATCTCTTGCATTCCTATCAACTAACCATGAAAGGGCAGAAAGAGAAATTAAGAAACAATCCCATTTACCATTGCAACAACAACAAAAAGATACCTAGGAATAAACCTACCTAAGGAGGCAAAAGACCTGTATGCAGAAAACTATAAGACACTCTTGAAAGAAATCAGAGACTACACAAACAGATGGAGAGATATGCCATGTTCTTGGATTGGAACAATCGATATTGTGGAAATGACTATACTACCCCAAACAATCTACAGATTCAATGCAATCCCTATTGAATTACCAATGTCATTTTCCACAGAATTAGAACAAAAAATTTTACTATTTGTATGAAAACACAAAAGACCTCAAAACAATCCTGAGAAAGAAAAACAGAGCTTGAGGAATCAGGCTCCCTGACTTCAGACTATACTACAAAACTACAGTAATCAAGGCAGTATGGTACTGGCATGAAAACAGAAATATAGATCAATGGAACAGGCTAGAAAGCCCAGAGATAAACCCATGCACATATGGTCACCTTATTTTTGATAAAGGAGGCAAGAATATGCAATGGAGAAAAGATAGATAGCCTCTTCAATAAGTGGTGCTGGGAAAAATGGGCATGTAAAAGAATGAAATTAGAACATGAAATTAGATTTCAAAAAGGATTAGAAACTTAATGTAAGGCCAGACACTATAAAACTCTTAGAGGAAAACACAGGCAGAATCCTCTTTGACATATAGCACAGCAAGATCATTTTTGACCCACCTCCTAGAGTAATGAAAATTAAAACAAAAATAAACAAATGGGACCTAATGAAACTGAAAAGCTTTTGCACAATAAAGGAAACCCTAAAATAGACAAAAAGACAACTTTCAGTACGTGAGAATATATTTGCAAATGAAGCAACTGACAAAGGATTAATCTCCAAAATATACAAGCAGCTTATACAGCTCAATATCAAGAAAACAAAAATCCCAATCAAAAAATAGGCAGAAGTCCTAAATAGAGATTTCTCTAAAGAAGACATACACAGGGACAACAAACACATGAAAAGCTGCTCAACATCACTAATTATTAGAGAAATGAAAATCAAAAAACTACAATGAGGTATCACTTCACACAGGTCAGAATGACCATCATCAAAAAATCTACAACAAATAAATGCTGGGGAGAGTGTGGAGTAAAGGGAGACCTCATGCACTGTTGGTAGGAATGTAAATTGATACAGCCACTCTATGGGAAACAGTATGGAGTTTCCTTAAAAAACCAAAAATAGAACTAACATATGACCCAACAATACCACTACTGGGCATATACCCAGAGAACCATAATTCAAAAAATCACATGCATCCCAATATTCATAGCAGCACTCTTTACAATAGCCAGGACATGGAAGCTACCTAAATGTCCATCAACAGAGGAATGGATAAAGAAGACGTGACAAATATATACAATGGAATATTACTCAGCCATAAAAAGGAACAAAGGTCATTTGTAGAGATGTGGGTGGACGTAGAGTCTGTCATACAGAGTGCAGTAAGCCAGAAAGAGAAAAACAAATATTGTGTAATAATGCATATATGTGGAATCTAAAAAAAAAGGTATAGATGATCTTATTTGCAAAGCAGAAATAGAGACCCAGAGGTAGAGAACAAATATATGGATACCAAGGGGGAAAAGGGTCAGATGGGAGGAATTGGGAGACTGGGATTGACACATGTACATTATTGATACTATGTACATAATAGACAACTGATGGGAACATACTGTATAGAACAGGGAACTCTACCTAATGCACTGTGGTAACCTAAATGGGAGAGAAGTCCAAAAGGGAGGGGATATCTGTATGGGTAAGGCTGATTCATACTGTTGTGCAGTGGAGGCTAACACAACATTGCAAAGTAACCATACTCTAATAAAAACAAACAAACAAACAAAACCACAACTCACTACAGAAAGTGTTTGAACCTCTTTTGGCTTCCAACACAATCCCAGCCCCATATTTTTGCTCTGGAGTTCATCATACAAATCAGTCATGTGATATTTTCAACCCTATTTCTACACCTATGAGTACTTGTAGAAAATACATGGTATTGTGTTTAAAGTTCTTTCAACAGCATGTGTTCCCTCTTGTGTTACACTATTATTCTGTTTGTTTCATGATGTATCTTGGTGAGTTATTCAAGAGAGTTTATATGTATCTAGCTTTTTTTTTTCAACTATGGGAAAGTATTCTGAAGTATGAATGCAACACAATTTCTGAAGCCATTATCTTGTTAAAAGGTTTGGGTTTTGTGCAATTTAAACTCTTCAATGGATGTTATTGTTTGCTCTTCTTTGTGTTGTTGTGTGACTATCTATAAGATGGATGTCTAGATATTATTAAATTGTGGGGCAAACTCATTCATACTTTCATTTCATTCCAAATTGCTCTTCAGAGAGGCTGTACCAATTTACTATTTCATAAATCAAAACTTATTATTGAACTTCAATTTGTCCTGTTTTATCAATTAAAAATAATATTTTATTGTTATTTTAATTTGTCTTGTTTCTAGGGTGGTTGAGATAATTTTATATATAAATTATCCATTTGTGTTTTCTGTTTATTAATGTCCCATAATTTATAGCTCAGTTGTTTGTATTAATTTATAGAAATTCTTTGTATAATCTGAATATTAATTTACATATTGTGTATTTTAAATATATATCTCAAAATCTTTAACTTGTTTTGAATTTGTGAAGTCCTTTGCTGCATGAATCTCCTAATTTAACTAAATTTTCCATTAAGGCTTTCTTTTTTTTTTTTTCTACTTAAGATTTTCCCTATCCCGGAGGTCCTAATGTACTATGTAACTAATCTATGTTTCTCTATTACTTACATTTTAATCACACTCATTTTATTTACCTGCATGTATATGCTATTTTTGCATATATACTCTTCTCTATAAATTTAGAATCAATTTGCAGCTTTCATTAAAAATCCTATTGAAGTCTTGATTGCTGTTGCACTGAATTTGTAAATTAATTCAGGGAGAACTGAGTTTTTGCATATTCTATTTTCTGTCTATGAACATGCATAGAAATAGTAGATATTTATTCAGATGATCCCTTATATATATTATTCCTCTAAAACATTTCTCTTCACAAAATCTGGTGTATTTCAAGTTAACCTCCAGGTAAGTTATAATGTTTGCTTCCATTATGTATAGGCTTTTCTTTTTATTGTATGTTTTCAAACTAGTCATTTCTGATCTGTGGTGGAGGCCATTCATTTTTCAAGGGTTCCCTTTTACTTACCCACTGATTGGACTCATTATTTTAAATAATTTGCTAGTTGATTTTCTCAAGCCAATGCTAACATCATTTACATTTTTTTTTGCGGTATGCGGGCCTCTCACAGTTGTGGCCTCTCCCGTTGCGGAGCACAGGCTCCGGAGGCACAGGCTCAGTGGCCATGGCTCACGGGCCCAGCTGCTCCACGGCATGTGGGATCCTCCTGGACTGGGGCATGAACCCGTGTCCCCTGAAGTGGCAGGCAGACTCTAAACCACTGTGCCACCAGGGAAGCCCACATCATTTACTTTTAATAATAGTTTTCTCTTTTACATTCAAAGTTTTATATATCTTCTTTCTCCTTGAAATATCATATTTTGTTTCCTAGTATTTTAAGGAGAATGTGAATTTAGCAGTGGTTTTAAGCATCTTTGCTTTGTTGATTTAATATTATTTTTATTTACTTTACAAATTTGTTTTGGCTTTATCAATGTATAGAAATTCTAGGCATGAGAAATTCACAGTTTGTATCATGCATATTCAAGTAACATCAAAATAAAGACAATTCAAGTTAATAAATAGGTACCATAATAATTATTTTTTTCATGTGAAATTCACTATGTAGAATTGAGAAATACTCATAGATAGAATAACATATAGTTAAAAAAATCAAGGAATCTGGGGTTAGTTAGACCTGGGTTTGGGTCACATCATTGTCAAATTTGTTGTTTGTTCTTATGAATAAAAATAATTCAGTGGGAGGAGTCACATAAATTTTCAACAGGGAAGAGAAGGATGCAATAAAGATAACATACATTAGGACGTGTTATGAATGTTATATCCTGTGAACAAAGAAGAAACTGGGTAGGGAGCAGTCACAAGAGAGCTGATTCAGGAAAGTGGGGTGGAGATGGAAACCTGGTCTGAGGAAATCAAAAGGAAACTCAGTTAAGGCACTGGGGGCTTATAGTTACATGTTTTCTGACCTGATGAAATGTATAAGTGGTGGAGAATGTAAGGGAACAGGGCTCCATTGTTTGTTTGAAAGCATTTATTCAAATTTTACTACTCTGTTTTCAATTAATACCATTTGGAAGTCCTCTGCTTTGCTATTACAATAACACCTTTCTCTTTAACCTTCTCACCACCATAACAAAGGGAGATTCAGACAGATGGGAAGAGGAAATCACAGTTAAAAACAACACAAATGCCCATTTTATTCATATCAAGACATATATAAAACAAAATATTTCAAATTGTCAGTGTCAGGAATTAATATTGTGACCAAATAATAGACAATATTGATTGGAAATAGGGTACATTTCAACTTTTCACCTCACTCTGTGTTGCAAAGCACAATTTAGTAGAAAGAAATACATCTTAACGTTTAACTATAAATATTCATGTAGTTTGAAATATTTCTGAACTACTCAGTATAATTGCATATAGAGAGTTAGACTAGTTTGTGAAGTAAGAAATAAGAATAAGTCCTGATGATGATGTGGAGAAAGGAAATCCTTCTGCATGGTGAGAATATAAATAGGTGCAGTCAGTATGGAAAACAGTATGGAGGTTCCTCAGAAAATTAAAAATAGAATTACCAAAAGATCCAGAAATTCCACTTCTGGGTATATAACAAGAAGGAAATGAAATCACTATTTCAAAAAGATATTTATACCCCCAAGTTCATTGTAGCATTATTTACAATAGCCAAAACATGGAAACAACTTGTGTCCATGGATGGATCAATGAATAAGGAAAATGTGATATATTCATATATATATAATGGACTATTATTTAACCATGAAAAAGAAGGGAATCCTGTCATTTGTAACAATGTAGATGGAAATTAAGGATGTTATGCTAAGTGAGTTAAATCAGACAGAGAAAGATACTGCATGATCTCACTTACACATGGAATTTAAAATAATCAACTCATAGAAACAGAGAAAAGATTAGTGGTTGCCAGACCTGGAGGTTGGGTAGGGGAAAGGGGTGAAGGTGGTCAAAAGGTACAAACTTCCAATTATAAGATAAATGAATTCAAGTTTAAATTTTTTTAAACTATAAAAATAAAAGAAATAAGAAGACACAAAATTTTTATACTTTATTATTGAAATCACCAATTATAATAAATGTGAAATATTAGATACATAAAATTCATCTTGTAAATACTAAAGAATTTAGAATTAAAAAAATCACAGAGCAAAAAGTTTTTATATGATTTTAAAGGTCATATTTTATTTTTTAAATTCCAAAAATTATCTGAACTTTTCTAAACTACAAACAGATTTGTTCTTAAAAAGATCTTGTAATAAAGAGAGTTATTGTAGAAATCAGGATTGTTATACATATTTTACTTTGGATATTTAAACTCTTTTCTGTGGGTTTTCTTCAATCAAGGATAAGAAACATTCACTTCTTACTGTTGTTTGCAAAGCTTTTTAAAATGTCCTGGTATATTGTTGGCAAGGGACTATTAGAACGCTGATAATGATAGAAGAGTAATTTTGATTTTGAAACTCTATTACTTAAGATTTTGTTGCATTTCCTGAACATGCAGAATATAAAGTACTAAAGTAAAATAATTACAAGCATTTCCTTAAAGGCATTTTATATGTCAATGTTTCAAACACACAAGGGAATTAGAATATGATGTACAATGTTAGTTCTTTTGATTATCTTGAGTGCTAAATTTTAAAGCAACTTTTATGAAACCCACTGGAAGATCTTTTTTTTCTGGTACAAATTTATTTTTATTTTGAATTAGCAATGAATGCTCATGCTCTTGATATGAACTTTGAACATAATACTTGAATGCCATAGCTTAAATATTGTGTGAATTAATAAGAATTACAGTCTGATGTATGAATTTATATTTAAAATGAATTAATAACTCTTTGAAACAGATAATTATCTTTTCAACAAAATGTGATACTATTTAAAAAATCATTCTGGATTGCTCTTAACATCTATTATGAGGTGAACTGTGTCCCTCCAAATTTATATGCTGAAGTCTTAATCCCCAGTACCTCCGAATGTAACTGTATTTGGAGATAAGGTCTTTAAAGAGGTAACTAAGTTAAACTGAGATCATATGGGTGAGCCCTAATCCAAATGACTGATGTCCTTATAAGAAGTGTAGGTTAGAGTATGGTCACAGAGGGAAGAAGGCCATCTACAAGCTACGAAGAAAGGCTTAAGGGAAACCCAACCCTGCTGATACATTGATCTTGGACTTCTAGCTTCTAGAATTGTAAGAAAATTAATTTCTCTTGTTTAAGCTTCCCAGTCTGTGGCCCTAGAAAACTAGTATATCATTGTGCCAAATTATTTGTGGCGTGGCAAATGTAATTATAATAAATTATTCATTTTGATGCTCTTGATGCTCTATATTTACAAATCATACCATATTAAGCATTTGGTATCACAGTTTACCTCCTCTCTCAGGAAAACTGAATATTATTTTCTCCGTACATACACAAAGTGACTTAGACTCCAGGATAAAATGTGTGTGGTTAGCGATGGCTTCTCAAAAAGTTTGTCTGCCTGGGAAGGGATAGAAAAAAGCTGCAATGTCGCAGCAACAAAGAACACAAAGATCACCAGTATCCTTAGCTCAGAATTTGGAAAGCATTTCCACCAATCAAAGGGCCAGTGAAGGAGGAAGCAAAGCACAATCAACTGAGGTGCTGGCATCTCATAGAGTAAACTTCTGGCCCGGGAAATAGGCAGGAATTAGTCCTCACTCTCTCTAACCCTCTGCCTTGAACATTCATAAAATCAGAGAGCCATACCCTTCCTGGCTTTGGGATGCCCAGTCCCAAGTCTGGCCTTCCGCATCATGGTTCAGCTTCCCCCATCCATGGGAAATCCAAGTCCAGGGCTAGAGGAGGAAACAGAGAAAGAGAATGGACCCATCCACTGAAGCACCTGGGGTATTTTAGAGCTTGTGGGCACCTGGGAGAGAATAGTGAAGGGCTATTCTCTAGGGTCTTAGCCTAGATCCCTAGAAAGTGAGTCATTACTCTTAACAGAGGGAATGGCAGTTGGAGGGTTCAGTGTGAAGTGAGGGGTAGGAAGGAGGGAGGCCAGGGTGGAGACTGCAGTGCTGCCCTTCCAGGATGAACAAGGTGTGTGTGTGTGTGTGTGTGTGTGTGTGTGTGTGTGTGTGTGTGTGTGGTGGGAGCATTTTCCCACTGGCCTCAGCCTCAATCCCCTATCCATGTCAACAGAGAATCCATGCAGGAGTTGGGTACTTATAGGAATACATTTCTTTATCAATCAGTAACAAGGAGCCTAGAGGAGAGGACAGGTGGGATGGAAACCAGTGGGCTAAGGTCAGGGAGAGTCATCTGGCATTGCTGCTGACTAAGGGGAGAGAGAAGACTGGTAACAAACAAAAAAATATTTTACAAGAAAAGAAGGAAAATCTTCATCATAAGAATTTTATGTACCCGTTAAGTGAATGTTCACATAGGATCTTGAAGGAATGTAAATATATGCTTAAAACACCAGAAAAAAGTAGAATATTTAGTGTTTACAGGTAAGAAAGTACACATATAAATTGTGGGTAGCCTCAGCTTTTAAATATGGGTGTTTTTTTTTTCTTCTGTAAACGTTTTTGTATCTTTCAAAGAACAATTATTTTTAAAATGATACAATTATTTGAAATAGGGGAGGATTAAGTGGTGTTTAAGGGATTTAAAATACGATCTACATCTAATCTTAGAGAACACATTTGCTGTCTTCTTTTCTGATAATAATCTTTTACAGTTGCAGGTACTTCATGCTGTGTGACTGGCTTTGTCTTTGTCTTTAGTGAAAATATATTCTTCCTTTTATTCAGCTCTTCTACATAATAGCACCTAATACTGGAGAAACTTCTGTAGTTGACAAGACACTTATGCATAACTTCTCATTTAATCCTCACAGCTGTCCTGAGAAATACGTAAAGTAGGAATTACTCTCACTGATTCAGAGATGAAAAGCCAAACCAAGAGAGAGCATTTAAAAGGCTCCAGGATACAAAACTACCACTCGGAAGGACCCAGACCACTCAGGCCTTGATGTCAAGGATGATATTCTTCTCAACACACTATAAGCTGTCGTGAAATTTACACCATTCCAGTGCAACATTCCTTTGAAGACAAAAATATTCCCATGGAACAGAGAGAAGAGAGTCTCACAGTCTAAGAAGAGTGCTTAATTCCTAGTTCTCTACTCAACAAATGTAAAGAATCAGTGCTTACAGTATGAAGCCGTCCTGGAACCTGGGAGGGGGCTCTGAGGAGACCCCTAAGATGATTCTGCACTCTATGCATTTGAAGCCCTTGTCCATGACCACGACTCATCCACTGGGAGAAGCTTTATGCACAGCTCCACACCTATGCAAACCCTCTACCATCTGGGCATTGATTTAAGTGGACCAGCACGTGTGATATATCACACACTTGATGGTCACTTCAACAGCATTTCATCCATGCCTGATCCCCTTTAACCATGACACATGAGTAAGTCTAGCTCACTTAGTCTTGGGGTGATAGGACAATGCAGGGGAGGCCATACAGAAGCTGGAATGAGACACATTTGGTTTCTCTGCCTATAAAATAACTGACTTTGGGAAAGTCACTTATCTTAATGTATGAAATTTCCCCATGATATTCTGAGCCTTTGTAATTTAGAAATATGAAAAAATGATATTTAAACCTTTTCCAAAATTTCTGCTTTAAGATGTTATATGACTAGCAAGCCTCATTAAAATATAAATGAGAACAAAGACAAGGTTTTTAAAAAAGTAATCTCTGAATTATTATTACTTATAACAATAGAACTAGACTGTGAAAAATTGACTCATCCTATAGGAATATTATTAAATGTAAACAAATGAAGAAACAACATAGTATACTTAGTACATACTAAGTACAAAATAAGCATATATCCTCTTTGAATCCTGGCCTACTTCATTCCTCTTGGTGAAAATTATGAGCTAACATGATTAACAACCTTATTCACTGATTCTCATTTACATATTTCTGTGTACTTCATGCCCACCACCCCTTTCCTTCTGAATGGCTTCTGCCTAATGCTCTGTTTGCTTCTTCCACTGTGTCCTAAGAAATCCACATACAAATTAAGACACATTTGTTTGTTGAAGCTTTTTGTTTGTTACACAATGCTCCCAGCTCATCATCATCATCATCATATATAAATATCTTCTCTTACTTTTTCTGCAACTCTTACCAAATGAGCCTCAACCAAAAAGAAAAAGTAGAGATAATTGTACCAATAATGCATGTCACTGCCGCCAAGGAGCTTCGAATTCCATAGAGGAATATGGGTTGTATGTACATGTGTGCGTGTGTACTCACATATTTTTATAAACAAAATGTTGTAATTTTTATGATAGGATTTGTACAGAGTTGGGTGGAGATATGTAGGTAATTGGTAAATTTTAATAGTTTAGGGCAGGAGGGTTGGCAGAAAAGCTGATTTACTGTTGTAGACATTTAAGCTGAAAATTAAAACATGAGCACGAGTTCACTGGACTGCTAAAAAATGAAGAACATTCCAAGCAACCAGTGGAGTAGGCAGTGGAATTCTAAAGGAATCAGTCACTGGACGTAACTTGTGATCACTGGGATTCAGAGGACAGAACGGTGCAGTAAGCTGCCTGTTGGAAGGTTTAGGTGTGGGAAAAGCATTGATGAGGAACATAGGCTATTGCAAGTAAATTTAGATTTCATCCTGTGGTCAATGAAAGATTTTTAAATCAGAGGAAAGCATATGCTTTATATTAGGAGAAAAGAGAATCTATATTTTTTGCAGGGTAGAGGAAAGATTTTAGGAGGGAGAAGAGGGAATGATTAGGGACAATAATCCAAGTGAGAAAAAGTGTGAACTTCAGCTAAAACCACATTGTGGAGATTCAGAGGAGTGAGATATAAGACACAGAGGCACACTGACCGTAAGAGTCTATAGTAACTAGAGACTGACTTAGGACAGAGGAGGTGAAACAACAAGAGGCTTAAGGTGTCTCAAGTAACACTGTTTTTGCTTGGGTGTTTGGATGCATTAGCAGAATAAGGTAGGAGACAGAACAGCCAAAATGAAGGGAAAGATAAGGAATTTAGTTATAAACAAAGACTGAGATATTTTTAGGTAACTAATGAAGTTGAACCATATGAAATTAAAAATATTTGACCATTTTTGATTTTATAAAGAGCAGTTTCACATGGAACACCTAATAAATACTTGCATTTCTTTTCTGAAGGAACCCCCAAGCTCAATGCTACCCTCGACTTTGTCTTCCTCTGAGCTTTATTGAAAGGAGACATAATATCAAATATAAACTAGATACAACTCATTAGAGAAGTATTTATATAACTGTGTTAATAAATTTGAAAACATTCATGAAATTATGCATTTAAAAATTGGCTCAAAATATTTCAGAATGAAAACACACCTAAACAGATACAAACTACTGAAACTGACTCAAGAATAAACAGAAAATCTGAATAGATCTATAACAAGAAAAGAGACTGAACCATTAACTTACAAACTCCCCACAAAGAAAAGCCCAGACTCAGATGGCTTCATGGGTCAATTCTACCAAACATTTAAAGGAATAATACCAATTACTCACAATTATCTCCTCCAAAATAGTAGAACAGGTAACATTTCCCAATTCATTCTATGAGGTTACCTTTACTCAAAACAAGACAAAGTCATTACAGGAAAACAAACAAACAAAAAAGAAACAAAGCTATAGACCAGTATTTTTTAAAAATACAGACAAAAGAATTCTAGCAATTCTTACAATACTAGTAAATCAAATCTACCAATGTATAAAGGATTATAGGTCATGATCAAGTAGAGTTTATCCAGGAATACAATGTTGGTTTAATATCCAAATATCTATTAATGTAATACATAATTTCAATAGAATACAGGGTATATTAAGCATGTCTTTTTATTCTTCTGTTTACAGATGCTTTTATTGGGTGCCTGGCTGACCCTGGAGGTACTGCCCCTCCCAGAATGAACCAGTTTCTAGAGACAGCAAACAGCTTGCCCAAAAGTGCACCCTCCATATGCAAACCAACCAATCCAGAGCCCACACCCTAACCACCTTTTCTATCTGGCTCTCACACTCAGGGTTATTACCTCCTGCCCTAATCACCCCAGGGCTAGGTACAAGATAACCAGAGTCAGTCCCTATTCCCTAGAGCCTGTTGAAATTATCCAAATTATCCCATCCTAAACCTGCTTTCCCTGCCTCACCCATTCCTTTCTGCAGAAACCACAGTAAAGTTTCTTGCACACATTTTCTCATCACTCTCTTTGTCTGACCGACCCTGGTGTTTCTGTGTATGGCCCTGCAGAGTGCCATTCCTCCTGTTTCTATGGAGTTATGAGTAAATGTATTATTTTATAACAGTCATTTTCATGTCTGCCTGTCTTACCACACCTGAGTACAACAAATCCTGGGTTCCCTTACAACACAGGGCAAAACCACATGATTATCTCAATAGACAAGAAAAATCATTTGACAAAATCCCTCTTTCATGATGAAAAAACTCAACAAACTAGGTATAGAAGGGAACTTCCTCAACATGATATATAGCATCTGCAAAAATCCAAAGTTAACATCATCTTGTCCCTAAGATCAGGAACAAGATAAGGATGTCATTCTTGCCACTTATACGCAAAATTGTACTGGAGGTTCTAGACAGGATAATTATGTATTCAAGGAAAAGAAGGGGCTTCCCTGGCAATCCAGTAGTTAGGACTTGGCGCTCTCACTGCCAGGGGCCCAAGTTCAATCCCTGGTTGGGGAACTAAGATCCCCCCACAAGCTGAGTGGCAAAAAGAAAAGTAAAAGGCATCCAGATTGGAAAGGAAGAGTAAAACTATGTCTTTCAAAGATGATATGGTCTTGTATATAGAAAATTCTAAGGAATTAATTAAAAATGATTAGAATAAGTAAGTAAGTATAGCAAGGTTGCAAGATACAAGATCAATACACAAAAATCAATTTTGTTCCTAATACACTAGTGTAGCAGTGTTCTATTGCTGCTGTAAAAAATTACTACAACCTTTGTGGCTTAAAGCAAAATAAATTATTATCTCTTAGTTCTGTAAGTCAGAAGTCTGACATGGATCTCAATGGGCTAAATTCCAGGTGTCAGCAGGGCTGCATTTCTCTCTGGAGGCCCTAGGGGAGGATTAATTTTCTTGTCCTTTAAAAATTCTATGTGCTGCCTATGTTCCCTAGCCCATGGACCCTCCTCACATCCTTCCAAACTCTGATTCCATCATCACATCTCCTTTCCCTCTGGGAGCTTGGGGAATAGGAGTGATTACTGATGGCTATGGAGTTTTTTTAGGGGTGATGAAAATTTTCTCAAATTGATT
This sequence comes from Lipotes vexillifer, assembly GCF_000442215.2. Lineage (NCBI taxonomy): Eukaryota > Metazoa > Chordata > Mammalia > Artiodactyla > Lipotidae > Lipotes > Lipotes vexillifer. The sequence continues at coordinate 101 of NW_006790410.1, read as the reverse complement.
ATGGTGATGATTGTGCAACTGTGTGAATGCACTAGAATCAGACAGTCTCTTCAATAAGTGGTGCTGGGAAAACTGGACAGCTACATGTAAAAGAATGAAAT
>NW_006790408.1:0-314 GCF_000442215.2 Lipotes vexillifer | reverse complement strand
ATGGACACTTAGGTTGCTTCCATGTCCTGGCTATTGTAAATAGAGCTTCAATGAACACTGTGGCGCATGACGCTTTTTGAATTATGGTTTTCTCAGGGTATATGCCCCGTAGTGGGACTGCTGGGTCATATGGTAGTTCTATTTTCAGTTTTTTAAGGAAACTCCATACTGTTCTCCATAGACGCTATATCAATTTACATTCCCACCAACAGTGCAAGAGAGTTCCCTTTTCTCTACAAACAATAAGTGCTCACTTATTGTTTGTAGATTTTTTGATGATGGCCATTCTGACTGGTGTGAGGTGATACCTCATT
>NW_006790407.1:0-3517 GCF_000442215.2 Lipotes vexillifer | reverse complement strand
CCATGGCTCACGGGCCCAGCCGCTCCGCGGCACGTGGGATCCTCCCTGACCGGGGCACGAACCGGCAGGCGGACTCTCAACCACTGCGCCACCAGCGAAGCCCTGACTTCACTTTTATATCATACGTTTGTTGCTATTGTCTCAGGATAAAAGAGCAAATGTTGTCAGGTGAATTGTTTTCCTAGAGCCATGGGAATTATCCCAAAAATATGATTTTTATTCCCTCAAAATATTTTTTAAGCATAACAGTGGGATAAACATCAATTATTACCCACAAAGAAACAGAGACTTTTTTTTAATGTGTAGAGCTTCTGAGCGTATGGAACTTCAAAGTTTGATAGTCTTAGGAGAATTAAAAGAAAAAAGATCAAAAGTCAATTAATCTTACACGTTAAATACACAAAGTGAATATGTACACAGAGACTGATGTTTATGTAGTTTGAATAAGCATGTCAAATTCTAACCGGGTTAGTAGAACACCACCAGATGGAGTTTTCGTTTGCAAATGAGGTGAAATCATATAATAGGTATTATTAATAGGCTAAATTTTACTAGCTCAATTACATGTTAATGAAAGCAATGACTATATTTTCAGAAGAAAAGGGTCACAAAATTATTTTGCCATTTGATTCCTAAAGTTGTGTGTTAAATAAATAGCGGGAAGTACGTAATACCCTCAACAATAGTTGCTTATTGAAGCAGATCCATGTTTTTTGAAGCTTCAGACATCTTACAGACACATACTGAAAAGAATCCTTGCAATTTAATGAGGTCACAGAATGTTCAAAATGTACAACTACTAAATTGTGGTATTTAAACACAGGAAATGCACAAAGAGCTCAGATATGCCATATAAAGTCCTGGTGTTGCCTCTTGCCTCTCAGTGGTGGCTGCAGCCTGGAGCTTCTGGTCTGCCATCTCTGGGTATCTTATAATCACTTCTTCAAGCTGCCCAGCTCTCTGCTGTCAGTTTCACACCTGTGTTTATTCCCTAAAGCAGAGCTACAACTAGCCATTTATCGAAAAGCCGATCATGTAAGGGCAGAACAGTTCAGGGAAAAAAGATCAAACTCAACAACAGATGACACTGGCAAACTGGGGGACATTCTACAAAACAATTGACCAGTTCTCTCCACAAGTGTCAAGGTCATCGAGACAAGGAAAGACAGAGGAATGGTCACAGGTTGGAGGACAAAGGGAGTGGGACAATGAAAACAATGAAGGATCTTGAATTTCTTCCTGACATAACAAAGGTATGGGGAGGAAGGATCATAGTATAGCATTGTACCCATGTTAATTTTTTAGTTCTGAAATTTACACCATTATTATGTAAGATGTTGATATTGGGAGAAGCTGGGTGAATGCTATACAGGAATTCTTTGTACTGTTTTTGCAGCTCTTCTGTAAGTCTAAAATTATTTCAAAGTAAAAACTATAAAATAAATAAGAAGTGAAACACATTAAAGGAGATAAGGTCATATGATTACAGAATATTAATAAGTGCTATAGGTTGAATGTTTGTGTCTCCTCAAAATTCATATGTTAAAATCCTAACCCCCAGTGTGATGATATTAGGAAGTGGGGCCTTGGTGAGGTGATGAGGTCATGAGGGTGGAGCCCTCATGATGAGATTAGTGCCCTTATAGAAGAGACCCACAGAGAGAGCCCTCACCCTTTCTGCCATGTGAGGACACAGTGAGAGATGGTGGTCTGTGGACCAGGAAGTGGGCTCTCACCAGACACAGAGTCTGCCAGCGCCTTGGTCTTGGACTTCCAGCCTCCAGAACTTTAAGAAACAAATGTCTGTTCTTTATAATCCACCCAGTCTATGATATTTCGTTATAGTAACCTGAACGGATTAAGACAGTAAGAATATTTGGCCAAACCCCTCTTTTGTACTGGGTTGTTATTACAATTATTCAGACATGATTTTTCCTTTTAAGCCAATTCAAGATCCTCTTCCTTTTTTCTGGGAACATATAGGTTAAAAAACTTTTAGAACACTAGTCAACCAACTAGACCAACAATTCTGAGTTCATCTAACATTCCGAAGGACTACCTCATTTCTTATGTAATTAGCTAATCTTCTCAAGAACACAAGATTATAAACCATTAATTACAAGTTATAAAAAGTGACTATTAATGTTGTCACATGAATTTATTTTAGTGGCAAGAAATAGTATTGGCATTATTGTTTCATAACTCACAAAGTTACTAATATTTTAGCCCCCCAAGATTGCTAAATTATTTTATGAATACAATTGTTAAGTTGCAGTTCTATTCATTAAATTATCTTTAATTATTATAAAATTCCAATTGTGTGTAATTCATTTGACAGGGTTCCATTTTTTTAAATTTCTAATTACTCAGATCGACTCTGAATTAAGATTAACTATCTGTATAGTCATCCAGTTTGTTTTTGCATTATGAACAGTGACTGACCAGATAGAAAACGTTTCTTTTTCAGGGTCAGGCGAGGATCAGAAGCGCTGCTCATGCCTAGAGGTGCCACAAAGATTATTTCATTTTTATTCATCCGCCCGACAGCTATTTGTGACACTCCTACTTTGTTCCAGGCACTGTTCTAGATGCTGAGTACATACTTGGAAAAAAGATACGGTTCCTGCCCTTTTTGATCTTATATTCCTATAGAAGAGACAGACAATTAACAAGTAAATGAATATATACCCAGTGAAGTTTCAAAGAGTGATAAGAACTATGAAGTGAAATAGGCTAAGAAGCTAGTTGTGAGGAAGGGCAGGTCATTTTAAGTAGTGGCCAAAGACGGCCTCTTTGAGGAAGTGACATTTGCATAAAGATCTAAATGTACAAATAATCTCAGGTGGTGAGAAAGGAGAGGGCAATGACTTTGAGAAAGGAAGGCATAGGCTGGACTGTTTGAGAACCAGCAAGAAGACCAATGTGGCTCCAGGGGAATGGGCAAGGCAGAGATAAGCTGGAGATGATGAGGAAGAATCAGGAGGGATCTAGATTATTAGGACCTCATAACCTTTGTTCAAGAGGTTGCCTTAATTCTGAATGGAACGGAAGCCATTGGCAGGCATTGGGAGGAGGCGTATCATGATCTGAGCGTGTAGGTTTGGGACAGATCACCCTGGCTGCTTCAGGAAGCAAATACTCTGGATGGAATAGAGTGGAGGGAGTTGAGTGAGTAGTGGAGGGAACGGGCTGTTCACAGAAGCTCAGCAAGAGATGATATGGTCTGTGAGAAGCCAGAGTAATTTGCTAATGAACTAGGCGAGAAGAATTGAAGAGACAGATGTCTCTACGGCTCCTACTTTCTTTTGCCCGTGCAATACAGTGAATGGTAGTGCTGTGTTCTGAGAAGAAAAATGCAAGAGGAGAATCAGCCGCCAGCTGCCTACTTACTCGGATAGAAAGTAGCCCTGGATTCCCTGGTGGCGCAGTGGTTGAGAGTCCGCCTGCCGATGTGGGGGTCGCGGGTTCGTGCCCCGGTCCGGGAAGATCCCACGTGCCGCGGAGCGGCTGGGCCCGT
>NW_006790406.1:0-223 GCF_000442215.2 Lipotes vexillifer | reverse complement strand
GCCGACCAGGATGCCCTTGGCCAAAAAGGGCGTATGCGTTTTTTACTGAATATATTCAGGAAACAACGCATACGCACTTTTTGGCCAACCAAGCAAGTTTGCAACGGAAATCTATGCTACAACGAACTCTCAAATCCCCCGGGTCAAAATGGCCATCTACAAAAAGTGTAAAATCCAGAAAGGCAGGACTGGCCAGGGAGAACAGGGAACGTTGTTATGCTGA
>NW_006790405.1:0-1549 GCF_000442215.2 Lipotes vexillifer | reverse complement strand
TTGTCTCTTCTGATAGTCCTTATTTTAAAGACTATTTTGTCTGATATGAGAATTGCTACTCCAACTTTCTTTTTGTTTCCATTTGCATGGAATATCTTTTTCCATCTCCTTACTTTCAGTCTGTATGTGTCTCTAGGTCTGAAGTGGGTCTCTTGTAGACAGCATATATATGGGTCTTGTTTTTGTATCCATTCAGCCAATCTGTGTCTTTTGGTGGGAGCATTTAGTCCATTTACATTTAAGGTAATTATCGATATGTATGTGCCTATTCCCATTTTCTAAATTGTTTTGTGTTCATTGTTATAGGACTTTTCCTTCTCTTGTGTTTTTGTCTAGAGAAGTTCCTTTAGCATTTGTTGTAAAGCTGGTTTGGTGGTGCTGAACTCTCTCAGCTTTTGCTTGTCTGTAAAGGGTTTAATTTCTCCATCAAAACTGAATGAGATCCTTGCTGGGTAGAGTAATCTTGGTTGCAGGTTTTTCTCCTTCATCACTTTCAGTATGTCCTGCCACTCCCTTCTGGCTTGTAGAGTTTCTGCTGAGAGATCAGCTGTTAACCTTATGGGGGATTCCCTTGTGTGTTATTAGTTGTTTTTCCCTTGCTGCTTTTAATATGCTTTCTTTATATTTAGTTTTTGACAGTTTGATTAATATGTGTCTTGGCGTATTTCTCCTTGAATTTATCCTGTATGGGACTCTCTGTGCTTCCTGGATTTGATAAACTATTTCCTTTACTGTATTAGGGAAGTTTTCAACTGTAATCTCTTCAAATATTTCCTCAGTCCGTTTCTTTTTTCTTCTTCTTCTGGAACCCCTATAATTCGAATGTTGGTGCCTTTAATTGTTGTCCCAGAGGTCTCTGAGACTGTCCTCAGTTCTTTTCATTCTTTTTTCTTTATTCTGCTCTGCAGTAGTTATTTCCACTATTTTATCTTCCAGGTCACTTATCCGTTCTTCTGCCTCATTTATTCTGCTATTGATCCCATCTAGAGTATTTTTCATTTCATTTATTGTGTTGTTCATCATTGTCTGTTTCATCTTTATTTCTTCTAGGTCCTTGTTAACTGCTTCTTGCATTTTGTCCATTCTATTTCCAAGATTTTGGATCATCTTTACTATCATTATTCTGAACTCTTTTTCAGGTAGACTGCCTATTTCCTCTTCATTTGTTAGGTCTGGTGGGTTTTTATCTTGCTCCTTCATCTGCTGTGTGTTTTTCTGTCTTCTCATTTTGCTTATCTTACTGTGATTGGGTTCACCTTTTTGCAGGCTGCAAGTTCGTAGCTCCCGTTGTTTTTGATGTCTGTCTCCAGTGGCTAAGGTTGGTTCAGTGGGTTGTGTAGGCTCCCTGGTGGAGGGGACTAGTGGCTGTGTTGTGGTGTATGGGGCTAGATCTTGTCTCTCTAGTGGGCAGGTCCACGTCTGGTGGTGTGTTTTGGGGGTGTCTGTGGACTTATTATGATTTTAGGCAGCCTCTCTGCTAGTGGTTGGGTTGTGTTCCTGTCTTGCTATATGGTTGGTATAGGTTGTCCAGCACTGTAGCTTGCTGGTC
>NW_006790404.1:0-320 GCF_000442215.2 Lipotes vexillifer | reverse complement strand
ATCTATGAAACAGCAACAGACTCATGGACATAGAGAACAGACTTGTGGTTGCCAAGGGGGAGGAGGTTGGGGGAGGGATGGAACGGGAGGTTGGGGTTAACAGATGTAAACTATTATACATGGAATAGATAAACAAGGCCCTACTGTATAGCACAGGGAACTATATTCGGTATCCTATGATAAACCATAAGGAAAAAGAATGTAAACAGAGAGTGTACGTATATGTATAACTGAATCACTTTGCTGTACAGCAGAAATGAACACAACATTGCAAATCAACTACGCTTCCATTAAAAGAAAATAAAATGACCGAGAGGGGG
>NW_006790402.1:0-213 GCF_000442215.2 Lipotes vexillifer | reverse complement strand
GGTAAGTGGCCATCTCCCTGAGCTGGGCTCCAGCGGGAGAGAGCAAAACAGGACCGGCTTGCAAGGCAGAGGGCCAGGGCAAGGCCAGCATTGCTGCCTCTGGGTGTGTGGAGAGATAAACCAGACCTTCTGGGGGCTAGGCAGTGGCAAGAGGGTCTGGAAGCTCCGGCCCCTAGAGACCAGTGGATGGGAGGGCAGTGAGGCAGGTGGCAA
>NW_006790401.1:0-2609 GCF_000442215.2 Lipotes vexillifer | reverse complement strand
CACGTTAGAGTATGACAACAGTTGAGGCTTATCGTACGTTTTAGGGCACGGGTTAGTGTTAGCATACGGGTTAGAATTAGGACACGGGTTAAATTAAGGCTTCGGGTAATGGTTAGGGTTAGGGTTAGGGTTAGGCAACGGGGACGGTTTAGAGTAAAGTTTAGTGTACGACGACGTTTGAGGGTTAGCGTACGTGTTAAGGCACGGGTTAGTGTTTGCGTATGGGTTAGCATTAGGGCAAGGGTTAGGGTAAGGCTTCAAGTAAGGGTTAGGGTTAGGGTTACGATTAGGGTTATGGTTAGAGAACGGGGATGGTTTAGGGTACAGGTTAGGGTACGACAGCGGTTGAAGGTTAGCGTAGGTGTTAAGGCACGGGTTAGTGTTACCATATGTGTTAGTATTAGGGCACGGGTTAAGGTAAGGCTTCGGGTAAGGGTTACGAATAGGGTCAGGGTTAGGTAACGGGGACGGTTTAGGGTAAAGTATAGGGTACGACAAAGTTTGAGGGTTAGCGTAAGTGTTAGGGCACGGGTTAGTGTTAGCGTACGGGTTAGGATTAGGGCACGGGTTAGGGTAAGGCTTCGGATAAGGGTTAGGGTTAGGGTGAGGTTTAGGTTTAGGGAACGGGGACGGTTAAGGGTAAAGTTAAGGGTACAACAACGGTTGAGGTTTAGCGTACGTTTTAGGGCACGGGTTAATGTTAGAGTATGGGTTAGGATTGGGGCATGGGTTAGGGTAATGCTACAGGTAAGTGTTAGGGTTAGGGTTAGGGTTAGGGTAAGGGAATGGGGACGGTTTAGGGTAAAGGTTACGTTACGACAACGGTTGAGGGTTAGCGTACGTGTTAGGGCCCTGGTTAGTGTTAGCGTATGGGTTAGGATTAGGGCACGTGTTAGGGTAAGGAATCTGGTAAGGTTTAGTGTCAGTGCTATAGTTAGGGTTAGGGATCGGGGATGGTGTAGGGTACAGGTTAGTGTACGACAACGTTTGAGTGTTAGTGTACGTGTTTGCGTAAGGCTTAGTGTTAGCGTATGGTTTAGGATTAGGGTAAGTGTTAGGGTAAGGCTTAGGGTAAGGGTTAGGGTTACGTTTATGGTTAGGGTAAGGGTTAGGGAATGGGGACGGTTTAGGGTCCAGTTTACGGTACGACAACGGTTGAACGTTAGCATACGTGTTTGGGCATGGGTTAGTGTTAGCGTACGAGTTTGGATCAGGGCACGGGTTAGGGGAAGGCTTTGGATAAGGGTTAGGTTTAGGGTTAGGGTTAACGTTAGGGAATGGGGACGGTTTAGGGTAAAAGTTATGGTACGATTACGGTTGAGAGTTCGCGTACATGTTAGGGCATGGTTTAGTTTTAGCGTACGGGTTAGGATGAGGGCACTTGTTAGATTATGACCTCGGCTTAGGGTGCGGGTTAGGGCTAGCGTTAGGTTTAGCGTTAGGGAACGGGCATGGTTTAGGGTTCAGGTTAGGGTTCGACAAGGTTTGAGGGTTAGCGTACATGTTAGAGCACGGGTTAGTGTTAGCGTGCAGGGTAGCATTAGGGCACGGTTTAGGTTAAGGCTTTGGGTAAGCTTTAGGAGGAGGGTTTGGGTTAAGGTTAGGTAACTGGGACGTTTTAGGGTACAGGTTAGTGTTCGACAATGGTTGAGTGTTAGCGTACGTGTTTGGGCACGATTTAGTGTTAGCGTATGGGTTAGGATTACGGCCCAGGTTAGGGTAAGTCTTCGGGTAAGTGTTAGGGTTAGGGTTATGGTTACGGTTAGGGAACGGGGATTGTTTAGGGTAAAGGATAGGGTACAACAACGGTTGAGGCTTAACGTATGTTTTAGGGCATGGGTTAGTGTTAGCATACGGGTTAGGATTGGGGCACGGGTTAGGGTTAGGGTTAGGGAACGGGGACGGTTTAGGGTACAGGATAGTGTTCGACAACGGTTGAGGGTTAGAGAACCTTTTAGGGCAAGGGCTATTTTTAGCTTACAGTTTAGGGTCAGGGTACGGGTTAGGAAAAGGCTTCGGGTAAGGGTTAGGGTCAGGGTTAAAGTTAGGGTTAGGGTTAGGAAACGGGGACGGTTTTGGGTACAGGTAAGGGTACGACAAATGTTGAGAGTTAGCGTACGTGTTAGGGCATGGGTTAGTGTTAGCGTACGGGTCAGGATTAGGGTACGGGTTAGCGGAAGGCTTAGGGTAAGTGTTAGTGTTAGGGTTAGGGTTAGGGAACGGGGACGGTTTAGGGTACAGGATAGTGTTCGACAACGGTTGAGGGGTAGAGAACCTTTTAGGGCAAGGGCTATTTTTAGCTTACAGTTTAGGGTCAGGGTACGGGTTAGGAAAAGGCTTCGGGTAAGGGTTAGGGTCAGGGTTAAAGTTAGGGCTAGGGTTAGGAAACGGGGACGGTTTTGGGTACAGGTAAGGGTACGACAAGGGTTGAGGGATAGCGTACGTGTCAGGGCACGGGTTAGTGTTAGCGTACGGGTTAGGATTAGGGTACGAGCTAGGGTAAGGCTTCTGGTTAGTGTTATGGTCAGGGCTAGGTTTAGGGTTAAGGAATGGGGACGGTTTAGGGTACAGGTTATGGTACGACAACGGTTGAGTGTTAGCGTAGGTGC
>NW_006790400.1:0-475 GCF_000442215.2 Lipotes vexillifer | reverse complement strand
GCTCATGATGGCAGTTCACATGGTGACCGTACTCATGGTGATACAGCTGATGGTGACAGTGCACATGGTGTGAGTGACCATGGTGACAGTCCTCACCAAGATAGTGCCCATGGTGACATTCCCCATAGCAGTGGTTCACATGGTGGCAGTGCAAAATGGTGATAGTGCCCATGGTGACAGTGTAAATGGTTATAGTGCCCATGGTGACAGTGCTCATTTTTGCAGTGCCCATGGTGAGAGTGCCCTTGGTGACAGTCCTTACCGGGATCCTGCCCATGGTGACATTCCCCACAGCGGTGGTTCACATGGTTTCAGAGCAAAATTGTGATAGTCCCCATGGTGACAGTGTACATGGTGATAGTGTCCATGGTGACAGTGCTCATTGTTGCAGTTCCCATGGTGACACTGCTAACTGGTACATTGCTCATGGTGGCAGTGCCCGTGGTGATACTACCCGTGGTGACAGTGCTCATGG
>NW_006790399.1:0-3967 GCF_000442215.2 Lipotes vexillifer | reverse complement strand
GAACCAGTGTCCCCTGCATCGGCAGGCGGACTCTCAACCACTGCGCCACCAGGGAAGCCCTGCTCTACCATTTTTAAAAGACTAAATTCTCACTTAAAATTTTTACGATTTTACCTGGGAATATAATATTAAGTTTAGAACTATTCCTCTACCTGAAGTAGAAATAAAAGATATTTGCTTTAAAAAGGTTAGCGTTAACAGCCCCTATATAAATTCTAGAAAGGTTAGAAATGTTTCTACCCAAAGACTGCAGCCAGGTAAGAGTGTTTTTTTCCCTGTAATAAGCACATAGGCTCAAAATTTTAATGTTTTTTACAAACACAAGATAATAGAGAATGAGTATCTCTAAAATACATGGAAAACATCACTGAAAAACATAAATGAGAGAGAAATAGTCTCTCAACTCACAAAAATAAGATGGATGCAACTCTTCCATTCTGTTTTCACGTTGAGTCCTGAGATGTTACACACGTCGCTTTCCTGGATTTTACTTCCCAAACTGTCTTCCTGTGTCAGAATTTCTGGAGCTGGCCTCTCTTGCCTGCTTTTTCCATCCTGTTTTGAATTCAGCACTTTTTCATTTGCACCCAGCATGGAGAACTACAACATAGTTCCTTGAGTTGATCAGAGTTCATTCTTTTATCATGTTCTCCAACTGCCTGCATTCCATTTTTAAACAATAGAGGGGAAATGTGCCTCACGCAGAAATAATCCATTCACTTTGGCTGAAGGAGTGGTGGATGCCTCCAGGGAAGCAAGCTCAGGCCAACTTCCAGGACACGCGGCTCTCAATCGCCCTGCCTCACCTCCACCATTACCAGTGTGAGCCACAGCCTCCATCACTACTTAGGAATTGCTCCAATTCTGGTATTCCCCTATTTTCTCAAACGGCCCAATTTTCCTCCTATAGATGGTCTTTTCCAGACATTAAGATAATTTTTAAAACTATTTTCCAGCTGCTCAAAACATTATTGAGGAAAGGCCCTCGTGACGTCATGATAAGATAGTACACTGATCTGGCAACTTCCCATTCTTCCCTCACTGTCTATTTTCTCCACAAATTATACATGAAAGCGGCAACCTGAGTTTAAACCTATTAGCAGAGTACTAGGCACAAAGTAGAGATTTGGTATATACTTATACAACCCTGTCCAAATTCCTCATATCCCTACGCCTGTTACATGGGTTATTAGTGGATGACTGCAAGCCTCTCTGGAGTTTACTAAAAGGGAATATAGTAGCTATTTAGATTCCCTCTTTTAACCAAAATCATCATTGTGAATTTTGGTAAAATGTCATTTGTTAAATGTATCGTTTCTGTGCTTACTGTCAAGTTCTAACTCTACAGTTCTTGAGAAAAAATGACCACCTCCCTTTTATAAAACCTGACTTAATTCTATTAAATTTCATCCTTGGTCTTGACACTCATCACTGGTCAGAACTGGAAGGAGTCTATCCCTAAAACAAGTTGCATTTAAAACAGGTAAATTGATGTATTCCTGTAAAGTCTATAATCTGAATACATTTCCAGATCTCTGTAATTAAAGCAGCAATTCGTATTGGGCTACAGCCACAGGGAAGAGGAAAACAGGGAGAAAAAGAGGCATCTTTCATCATTATTGGTTTGTTGTACACTTTACCCATGCTTTTAAAATAGAAGTGAAATTTAATCTTCAAAATGAAAAAATAGACACATTTTCTAATAGTAAAATATAAGATTAAAATACTTAAAAATAAAGTGTTAGTGTGAAATAGGGCTTTTTTATATTAAAAAATGAAACATCTTAGATTTGCTTTTCTTGTATAAATCCTCTTGACTTATTAATAGTTACAACTTTCCAGAGTAGCTTTTATGAGACACTGAAGGAGACGGGGGGGGGCAGAGGGGGATTCTTTTTCGAAATATGAAGTCAGGACCTGAATGTATACATCGGACAGAGCAGTTTTCAACTTCAGATCTGTCCACCAGCGCTAGAGAAAGGAATGATGTATTTCCTACCTTGAGACTTTTCATTATGTTTTCTTCTTCTTGGGGTTAAATTCTTTTCAAGGATATTCTACTTGTAAAAATTATTTTATTCTAGCTATAAAATATCTCATTTAAGAAAAACACATTTTATAGCCTTGCATAAAATCCCCGCAAAAGCCATCAAGATATGGAGACATCAGAGCTTCAAAACATAAATCTGATCATGTGCCCTTGAAATAGTATGAACATTTAACAAAGTGACGTTATATTCTTATATTTGTTTGTCATGAGATGAAAGGCCGGGAGGCATATGGTGATTAATAACAGTTCCTGAGCTTCTAAAGAAATTTTACAACGAAATGACTAACTGCTTAAAAGAATGAGTTTTTCAAGAGCGCCTCTTCTGTTCCATTGATGTCTTTCATCCCGTTTATCTCCTTAAAGAATCTCAAGCCAAAAGAATAGGCTTCCTTTTAAGCCACCGAAAAATGGGATCTGATGGAATCTTCCCGTAACTCCCGATGTTTTCCAACGTTGCTTTCTTCTTGCTGGTTTCGCCTCTCAATGGTTATTCTGTATTTCTTCCTGGGTAAAGGGAAAGTGAATGTAGTAATAAAACCTCGCTTGGCTACAAAATACTATGGTTTCTCTTACAAAGAATGCCCTCAAGGGACATCTGGGTTTGGGTTAATAAATGAGAAGTGACACAATATGAAACCCTGGTCAAAGATTAAAGTAGTGTGCCCTAAGGCATTGTGCCCTTATTCAAGGAGGAAAATTGGCCTGCTTTCCCAGACGCCATAGAACAAGCCTTCCCCTTCTTCCCTGGGTGCCTCGTGGGTTAAGTCTTGTCTATTCTGCCACAGAAGCTCTCCCCAGCTCCCAGGATATGCCCTAGATAAAGATCAGATGAAGCGTACAGGAATACAATTGTCCCCACAAAGAGTCACATACACCCGCAGTTACAGTTCCATACAGAAATGAAAAAAATCATGGTCCGCTGACTTAAGAATAAGCCACAAACTCAACCACCAAAGATCGCAGAGGAATGAACAGGTCTCAAGATGCGAAACTATCGGTGTCTTGAACACGCATAAATATTACAACTTTACAAGACTCGGGGCTTAACCACAGTGGTCACTAAGCATGTGGGTTCTCAAATACTGAGCACAGACGTCCTGAGAGCATAGGCTGCTTGGAGCCACTACATCCTCTACAGAAGGTGAGCCCAGCACCTGTTTCTAAACTGGAGGAAGCCGGAGACTGGGGAAGTTGATTCTCCCTTTGTCCAGATTTCCTCTTCACTTTCGCATGTGGTGGGCGGTAGGAATGGGGTCAGAATATTTGTAAGCCAAAGACAGCAGTGGCTCTGTGGCCCATAGCGGGAGGCAATAGAAACCCTGACCCACTGCCTGGTATGCTAACCCACTGACCACCAAACCAGTGTCACACCAAAGGAATGGCTCAGTTCTTCTCACCACATGCTTTTTGTTTAAGAGCAAGATAGGCACAGGTCACAAGGAGGTTCATTCAAAGGCAAATGGCAAAGGCAATTAAGGGGAGTGAATTTTAAAACCTTATAAAGTGGTCCTAACCTGAAAAAGTAGAAGGCCATTAGCAAACCAGCTCCTAGTAAGGCTCCCACAACAATTCCTGTCACCGCTGACTCTTCTAGGCCACCTGCTTGAAAAAGAAACAGAGATAATCTGAGTTCATGTTGAGAAATAGCTAGAAATCCCTCATTCTGACGTTTCAGTCATTGAAAACTTTCATTCATTGGAACGTGTTTCTCAATTTCCCACTTGGGGCAAATTTTCCAATTTTCCTTTCTTTTTGAGAACTATTTTCTAGGGGATCCTGTTCGTTGTTGTGGCAGTGGTGGTTGTGGTTTGGTTTGGGGTTTGGGGGTTTTTTACCAAGTGCAAAGCTTAAAAAGCACTTAAGGGCTTCCCTGGTGGCGCAGTGGTTGAGAGTCCGCCTGCCGATGCAGGGGACACG
>NW_006790398.1:0-375 GCF_000442215.2 Lipotes vexillifer | reverse complement strand
TCTTTCCTTGGCTACAAATGTCTTAACAGGGTCACATGACCTGGAGTAGTATAACAGTAATCAAGAAAAGAACCCTTCCCCCATGGACGTTTCCTCAGGCACCTTGGAACCCACACTGTGTCCAGTGGGGTTTGCCCAACACACATGTTTCTGATGATCTACCAACAGGAAGTACCCAGCTGGATTTCAGGTTGATTCGCTGTATATTTGGTGTTCATCTTGTTCCTCAGGTAACAGGGCAGTGGTAAAAATAATGATGTGGCTATGGGCAAAGGATATGGATTCCTTAATTTCTTTTCAATTTATTGTTCAGTAGACTTTTTTTTTTTTTTGCGGTACGCGGGCCTCTCACTGTTGTGGCCTCTCCCGTTGCGG
>NW_006790397.1:0-878 GCF_000442215.2 Lipotes vexillifer | reverse complement strand
TATAGCCACACTCAATCCCCTCATTACATCCTGTCTATCTTGAAACAGAAATCTCTTCTAAAGGTATTTGCTCTCAAGTTCCTTCTCTCCTGAACTCCCTCCACAATCAAAGTGAAAGTGCAGTGATCATTTTCTATCAGAAATAAAGAGAAGCCTTGGGTTAATGCCAGCATCTGCTTATTGTGGATAGGAATCAAGTATCCAGGACAATTCACAACGCCCAAAACACACTCAAGAAAAAGTTTAGTATTTGGATTATCCAGAGCACCTGGGAAATCCAAGGTGGGAGGGACTACCTAGGAAAACCAATCAAGAGCTGGCCATGGATTACCTTTGGTTTTGCCTTCAAGGCAAATTTGAAGGTGAAATGAAATGTCGTTTTTTACATTTAGAATGTTTCTTCTATTGATAATAGGAATATGTAAATCCCTATGATATCCAGAGAAACCCCAGGCATATGCAAAAGAGCAGCCTTACAAGTAGAAAGAAGATGGAACCTAGGCAACCATGTCTATGTCCAGATTACAAGTCAGACGAATCAAAGGGGGTTAATATATATTAATTTGGGGGAAGAATTAAAATAAATATCTCAAGAGATTTATTTTACCTTGAGATAATTATTTCAACATAAAAATCTATCTCAAGACACATAAGAAATGAAGAAAATCACTTGATGAAACCCATAAAAGAAAAATAATTCAGAGAGGCAGAAAATGAAGTATTTAGAAACAAATTAATAAAAACATCAGATGTAGGGCTTCCCTGGCGGCGCAGTGGTTGAGAGTCCGCCTGCCGATGCAGGGGACACGGGTCCATGCCCCGGTCCGGGAACATCCCACATGCCGCGGAGCGGCTGGGCCCGTGAGCCATGGCCGCTG
>NW_006790396.1:0-216 GCF_000442215.2 Lipotes vexillifer | reverse complement strand
CCCTAACCCGTTCCCTAATCCTAACCCGTACGCTAACACTAACCCGTGCGCTAACTCATACGATTATCCTAAAGTATAGTCTTACAGTAAAGTGTACCTTAAATCGTCCCCGTTCCCTAACCCTAACCATGAACCTAAACCTAACACTTACCAGAAGTCTTAACCTAACCCGTGCCCTAATCCTAACCCGTAGGCTACCAATAAACAGTGTCATAA
>NW_006790395.1:0-264 GCF_000442215.2 Lipotes vexillifer | reverse complement strand
GGGCAGAAGTTGAGACACAGATGTAGAGAACAGACATATGGACACCAAGGGGGGAAAACTGCGATGGAGTGGGGATGATGGTGTGCTGAATTGGGCGATTGGGATTGACATGTATACACTGATGTGCATAAAATTGGTAACTAATAAGAACCTGCAGTATAAAACAAACAAACAAACAAAAAAACTAATACTAAACTTTCATTGGGTTATTTGTATGGAAATCTGTTAATATAAATGTTTCAGACATTACATGAAATTTCTAAA
>NW_006790393.1:0-282 GCF_000442215.2 Lipotes vexillifer | reverse complement strand
CTCTGTGCGGGAATCTCTCCGCTTTGCCCCCCGCACCCCTGTTGCTGCGCTCTCCTCCGTGGCTCCGAAGGTTTCCCCCTCCGCCTCCCCCAGTCTCCGCCCGTGAAGGGGCTTCTAGTGTGTGGAAACCTTTCCTCCTTCACAGCTCCCTTCCACTGGTGCAGATCCCCGTCCCTATCCTTTTGTCTGTGTTTATTCTTTTTTCTTTTGCCCTACCCCGGTTCGTGGGGAGTTTCTTGCCTTTTGGGAGGTCTGAGGTCTTCTGCCAGCGTTCAGTAGGTG
>NW_006790392.1:0-242 GCF_000442215.2 Lipotes vexillifer | reverse complement strand
CCCTTTGACCTTTACATACCCGGTGAAAGGTGAATCGCCATTGGAGTATTAGTGCAAAAATTTTGACCACTTGAAATAGAACAACGCAAGAATGCCATCCAGGTAGGATAAACTACTGTCACCCAGGGGCTTGGCCCACCGCCACATCTGGCCAAGATATGGGTGTTATCTAAAAACCAGGAAATCAGCAGCCCAAAAGGCCACCTCCCTCCTAAGGGAAAAGGACCCCACGTGGTGATCCT
>NW_006790391.1:0-1037 GCF_000442215.2 Lipotes vexillifer | reverse complement strand
AAAAAAAATGCTTGAAACAATTTCTATACTCTTAAATTGGCTGAGGTTTTTTCTGTGCCCTAGTATGTGGTCAGTCCTAGAAAATGTTCCATGTGCACTTGAAAACAATGTGTATTCTGCTTGTTTTTGGATGTAATGTTCCAAAAATATCAGTTAAGTCTAATTGTTCTATTGCATCATTTAGGATCTCTGTTGCCATATTGATTTTCTGTCTAGTTCTGCCACTGATGTGAGTGGGGTATTAAAGTCTCCTACTATTATTGTATTTCCATCAATTTCTCCCTTTATATCAGTTAGTATTTGTTTTATGTATTTGGGTGCTCCTATATTGGGTGCATATATATATATGTTGACAAGTGTAATATCCTCTTCTTGTACTGACCCTTTTATCATTATATAGTGCCCTTTTTCTTTCTTAATGGCCTTTGTTTCAAAGTTCATTTTGTATCATATGAGTATTTCAACCCTCAATTTATCGTTTCCATTTGCATGAAGTATCTTTTTCCATCCCTTCACTTTCAATCTATGTGTGATCTTTGACCTAAAGTGGATCTCTTGTAGGGAGACTATTGTAGGCTCTTTTTTAATTTTTTTTAATGCCATCTGTTACTCTATGTCTTTTGATTGGAGTGTTTAGTCCATTGACATCTAAGGTGATTATTGATAGATATGTATTTATTGCCATTTTAAACCTTGCTTTCCAGTTGATTCTGTATTTCTTTGTTTCTTTTTGTTTTTTCTTTTGTACTTTGATGCCTTCCTTTCGTATTATGTTTGTGTTCTTTTTTGGTTTCTGTGAACCTATTGCATGTTTTTGATTTGTGGCTATGCTGTTTTTCAAAAATGTTAACCCCTTGCTATATCTACTTGCTTTAGACTGATAGTCATATAGGCTCCAACACATTCTGAAAAAAACCCTACATTTTCTTACTCTCCTCTCCAACATTTTATGATTTTGATGTCCTCTTGTAAATCTTCATGTTTATCATCTTGCTGTTCATTGTGGTTACCACTGTTTTCACAAAGTTTTTTGTTTT
>NW_006790390.1:0-230 GCF_000442215.2 Lipotes vexillifer | reverse complement strand
CCTGCCGATGCAGGGGACACGGGTTCGTGCCCCGTTCCGGAAGGATCCCACGTGCCGCGGAGCAGCTGGGCCCGTGAGCCATGGCGGCTGAGCCTGCGCATCCGGAGCCTGTGCTCCATAGCGGGAGAGGCCACAGCAGTGAGAGGCCCGCATACAGCAAAAAAAAAAAAAAAATTTCACAATTTGTATGGAAGCACAAAAGACCCCGAATAGCCAAAGCAATCTTGAGA
>NW_006790389.1:0-499 GCF_000442215.2 Lipotes vexillifer | reverse complement strand
AGATTCCTACCAGTCAGTTCTATTCCTATGCATTCAATATGTGGTGTTGAGTCCATTTCGTGGGGCAAGGAGTCATTCTTCTCTGCTACGTATTTGGCTTCTGGAATGGTACATATGCTGATTTTAATCTCTGGTTTTATGCAGCACCTCCACTCAGCTTTCCCCTTACGCAAGCAGACGTTTGTTTTCTAAATGAGAGACTCTCTTCTGTTTTGTAATTCCTTCCATGTGTAGAAAAGTTTACAATCCGTGTAATAGTGATACCGTAAGATGTTTCTCTTTCCGTGTGACTTATTTCACTTGGAATCATCGTACCTAAATCCACTCACTAAGATGCTACGGCCTGATGACATTGAGTATATTGCTGATTGATATTCCATGGCACGTATGTGCCACAAGTTGGCAATCCATTTTTTCCTTTCGTGGGTATATAACTTGTACTGTGGACGAGGTTCCTGTAAAGAGGGCAGCCTCAAACTTTGGGGTGGCTCTGTCTTTT
>NW_006790388.1:0-3595 GCF_000442215.2 Lipotes vexillifer | reverse complement strand
CCTTTGGGTAAGACTCATGAATGTCTTATTTGTAAATGAGTTTATCAGATGTTTCCCTGTCCACAGCCTCTTTCCTCTGCCCAAGAATCCATGCCCTATCCTCTTGGGGAAGGAGGAGAAACTGCTACAGAATGGGGAGTTTGTGACTAAAAGTCTTGGAAGTTAGGTTATATCTGAGCTTATCTAAGGTTATGTCTAAGATGTACCGTGTTCATAGTGGTACATGGATAAGATGCATGTACTCTTTAAGTTAGGAAATTTCTCTTCTTAGAAAGTTGCAAAATCAGTTGATTTCAGTGCTTAATTTTCTATGTTATGCCTTGCCAGACAAAAGAAGGATTCAGGATCTAAGTAGCAAAACAGTGGGAGAAATTAGATGTGTATTTTAGTTACTCCCCTCAACTACTCAGCATATAATAAGAGAGCATGAGGAGTCGTAACTGGCAAGTTTCATATTTTTCCTTAAAAAGATCTAATTCACCTTTGGGATGATGTTTATAGGTCATCCTCAGATGTCATCTAGAAAAATCAGTGATGATGGAAAGCAAGTATTTGAATTTAACAATTATTCTTCTCAGATTTGGTCTGCTCTTTATTTTATGGAGGCAATAAAGTTAATACCAAAATCATCAGCTACAATCACAGAATACAAGTGTCATGTGGAAATGTACTTAAATAATTGTAACACCTCAGTTATAAACACCAACGGACTACATAAGTCTAAATGTATTCTGAGCTTTCACTTGAAGAGTCATATGTTGTAGAGAGTGACTTTGGGAGTGTTACACACTTGGAGGCGCAAGAACAAACCCAATCCACTGTTATGTTTGCCAGCATTACTTGCACTATAGTCTGCTTTTGATCTTTATCTGCATTTTTAGTTACATATTTGGCTCTTATTTATAAATGTTTAATAGGCAAAAACACAAAACTACGTGTATAAGAAAGTCTATGATCAATAACAATTTTCAATGTAATTATTATTTACCATATGAATACTCAATTGGATATTAAAAATGGGTATTGTATATTCCATGACAAACTCATATTTTCTACTTATATGTATTTAATTTTTAAGATTTTCTGTATGGTTAATAGACCATAACATTTTATTTGAAAATATTTTGATAGTTTGAATTTCTCTTTTCATTGTTTTATTTTTACAGTATTGATATGGACTCATCTATTTAAAAATAGTTGGCAAAAATTATGTCTTTTCTGCTCTGGATTTCTTTGGCAATAAAATTATCTAGTTTATATTTTGACTGTCTGATTTTTTCCCCTAAATCTTTCCTTAACAGGAACAAAAGGCTAAGATTCCTATTTGTTTGTAGAACTACATTTTCTTTCACAGGATCTATAGATATAATAGAGTATATAGAAAAAATATAAAGAGCTCTGTCCATTTATCTCTTAGGTGACATTTTATTTGGGTAATAAAATGGCAGGAATGTCTAAACTTCTATAAATAATAAAAAGATATGACTATAATTCCCTCTTAGTAGCTGTTTTTTACTGGGGGATCCATGACTCATTGGGCAGGGGATCCACGTATGGGTTTAGGATGTACGTGAACTGCATGAAAATATTTATTAATTATAGCCACTCTAATAAAGACCCTTCAGCCTATAGACATTCCAGACTCTAACACCTTCTCTATCTCATCTTATACCCAAATTGCCTTTGGGGGTTAAACGACTTTTTCAAGAGAAGGTGGTTTTGTCTTCTTAGGGTCTATAAAGCTCACTAGTAAGAAGCACTACTGAAGTTCAAAGTCAATCACCCATCATTATGAGTTACTAATGATGTTTCAAATTCATATTTAATAGAAGGTTGTATTACCTTTTATTTTTGATTTACTTTTCCAAAATTAAACTCAGAGCTGACTTTTGAAATTTTCACCATTGTTATGATTTAAATAATTCATTAACCATATAATTTGCTGTTTCCCTCATTTCTAGAAAAGTCACATATGATAATCGGTTATCTATAACTTTATTCCACTTTTGTATAAATAAATTATAAATAGTTTTAATAAAAACATTAAAGAGAATATTATATTTTGCCCCCCCCAAAAATAAGAACTTCTATATTTCATGTAATAATGCAAGCAGACACCTTCTGTATTTTATGTAATAATGTGAGCAAACAATAGAATATTAAGCCCTAAAAATGATGTGAAAGGACACAAAAGAAATCTGTTCAAACATGCCTAGCTCCCTAGAGGATACTTCAGCCATGCTGACCACTAGAACTCACTGGTTTTCCTTTTGTTTTACAGAAAGAATGTGCTAATTTCATCAAGGTGCTTAAGGCTTATAATCAGACTCACTTGTATGCCTGTGGAACAGGGGCTTTTCATCCAGTTTGCACCTACGTTGAAATTGGACATCATCCTGAGGTAAAGCTGGCTTTTAAAAAAAGGTGTTTGTCCATGACCCCTTCCTATTCAAATGCTTCATTACTAATTTCTTCAGTTCATTTAGCTTCTAGTTGCTATTCATTGGGACCTACTTCGAATTCAGATGCTGTTATTAATTTTAATCTGTGAATGCAAAAAGAATGAGACCATCACTCAACAATAACTGTGGAACAGGAGGAAGGAAGGAAGCATTTGCTTTCACTGTGGATTACAGAGTCCAATCCATTTTGCATGTGCAGCAGATGTCAGCAGGCTGAATGTGTACTGTTTTCTCCTTCATTTGTATATTGCCAACTTTTCCCCTCCATTTCCATCCTTAGCCAGAAGTGTCTGCCACCGCAGTTGTTTTCTTCTGCCTAGGGATTAAGAAAGGATGCCATACATGTACACAATGATCTGATCTCATGTTTGACCTAAATTACTCACATTTATGTTCTTGCTTAGCTAGGCTTTGCTTTTATATTTTGGGCTATTATTTTGTCAGTATAAAAAAGGAAAAAAAATGTTTATTTGTCTATTACTCCCACAAGATGTTTTAGTGAGGAAATTAAAGTTAGGGAAATTTAAGTACAACTTGCAATTAGAGATGTATTTAAAGGAAAAGTTACTAGTAGGAAAGCAGTTCCATGAGTTGGATTTATCAATAGCCTTAAATTATAAGCCCTTTTATAATTTTTGGCACAAAATCCTAAGAAGAACAAAAGTGTTCATGTGGTGAGAAAATCATTTGTGACAGAATTTTCTTTCAGACTGGAATTCAGAAATACTCAACAGATAAAGAATTTGTTCCCAGAATATTTCTAGAATCCTAAAGATAAAATATAATTTACATGTTAGCCACTTCTTTATAACTTAAACTCTAGAGCCTTTCTCTATATTTTCTTAATGGGTACAAAAGTGTTACAAATATGTTCTTTCAACCCAAAGACTTAGAAATCAAAACAGTTTGTGTTGTGCCTTCTTTGTATAAGAAAACACCTTTGAGGCTATGTGGTTTCTAGACTGAACACAATTATTATGACTTTCCTGATGATCCTGGGAAGATAAAAACCCTTTACCGGGCTTCCCAGGTGGCGCAGTGGTTGAGAGTCCGCCTGCCGATGCAGTGGACGCAAGTTCGTGCCCCCGTCTGGGAGGATCCCACATGCCGCGGAGCGGCTGGGGCCGCGAGCC
>NW_006790387.1:0-1359 GCF_000442215.2 Lipotes vexillifer | reverse complement strand
AAAAGAAAGCTGGAGTAGGAATTCTCATATCAGACAAAATAGACTTTAAAATAAAGACTATTAAAGAGACAAAGAAGGACACTACCTAATGATCAAGAGAGCAATCCAAGAAGATATATAACAATTATAAATATATATGCACCCAACCTCAATACATAAGGCAAATGATAACAGCTATAAAAGAGGAAATAGACAATAACACAATAAGAGTGGGAGATTTTAACACCTCACTTACACCAATGGACAGATCATCCAGACAGAAAATTAGTAAGGAAATACAAGCTTTAAATGACACAATAGACCAGATAGACTTATTTGATATTTATAGGACATTCCATCTGAAAATTACAGACTACACGTTATCCTCAAGTCCACGTGGAACATTCTCCAGGAGAGATCACATCTTGGTCAGAAATCAAGCCTCGGTACAATTAAGAAAATTGAAATCATAACAAGCATCTTTTGAGACCATACTGCCATGAGATTAGAAATAAATTACAAGGAAAAAAACTTAAAAGACACAAACACAGGGAGGCTAAACAATACATTATTAAATAAACAGGAGATCACTGAAGAAATCAAAGAGGAAATCAAAAAATACCTAGAGGCAACTGATAATGAAAATGAGACAACCCTAAACCTATGGGATGCAGCAAAAGCAGTTCTAAAAGGGAAGTTTATAGCAATAAAATGCTACCTCAAGAAACAAGAAAAATCTCAAATAAACAATTTAAACTTACACCTAAAGGAACTAGAGAAAGAAGACAAACAAAACCCAGTTAGCAGAAGGAAATAAATCATAAAGTCAGAGAAGAAATAAATGAAATAGAAACAAAGAAACAACAGCAAAGATCAATAAAACTAAAAGCTGGTATTTGAAAAGATAACAAAATGACAAACCTTTAGCCAGATTCATTAAGAAAAAGAGGAAGCGCCCTCAAATCAATAAAATTTGAAATGAAAAAGGAAAATTTACAAAGGACACCACAGATATACAAAGCATCATAAGAGACTACTACAAATAACTCTATGCTAATAAAATGGACAACCTGGAAAGAATGGACAAATTCTTAGAAATGTAAAATCTTCCAAGACTGAACCAGGAAGAAATAGAAAATATGAACAGACCAATTACAAGTAATGAAACTGAAACTGTGATTAAAAATTCCAACAAAGAAAAGTCCAGGACCAGATGCATTCACAGGTGAATTCTATCAAACATTTAGAGAAGAGCTAACACCCATTCTTCTCAAATTCTTCGAAAACATTACAGAGAAGCAAGACAGGAGAAGATGATGGAAGAGTAAGACATGGAGATCACCTTCCTCCCCACAGATACACCAGAAATACATCTACACA
>NW_006790386.1:166813-174156 GCF_000442215.2 Lipotes vexillifer | reverse complement strand
GTAATTATCGATATGTATGTTCCTATTACCATTTTCTTAATTGTTTTGGGTTTGTTTTTGTAGCTCTTTTCATGCTCTTGTGTTTCCTGCCTAGAGAAGTTCCTTTAGCATTTGTTGTAAAGCTGGATTGTTGGTGACTGCTTTCTAATACATCAATGTATATGTTTCCCTTTCTTTGAATATTTAGTAAACTCATTTAAACAGAACTATGCAAAGATTGTATAAGACAAAGTTCCAAAGTTCCCAGATTCAAAGTTGTGTCAACCTGAACTTCAGGCCACAGTGATTTCTCACTGTCTCATCTTCATGGAATGCATGTCTGATGCCAGGGACAGACAGCATCACTCCATGGCCATGGCCACAAGGCAGAGCATGTGTATATTAGTCTCAGTGGAGATTTGGAATGGTGCTGTTGCTGAGGCTGCAGTGCTGAAATCCTGGCTGCAGGTGTGTGGAGTAGCAAACTGAGACTTTTGGACAGGAACAACTGATTTCTCAATGCAATAACGGTCAATGGAGAGAGCTTCACTTAACACAGGCAGAATGTGCAGGTAGATTTCCAGAATTACAAGATCCAAATAGTCTTCTCTTGATTTTCTTCCACTGGCGATCCATTCTTTGTTGCTTGCTTCACAGACTCCATAGGGAATGTAACACCCTGCAACTTTAGAATCTTTAGGCCACTTTCCTCATTGTTGAGATATACCAGAGCTGCAAAAGTATATGGTACCATGAGAAGGTGGAGAAAGTGGAAGAAAGGTAAGGAAAGAGAAAAAGATGAGCAAAAATACTGCCTTTGATTAGCTGACAAAGAAATTGGGGTAAGGATGGGTAGTAGGTGGTGTTCAGTGGGTATAGGGTTTCAGTTTTGCAAGATAAAAAAGTTTTAGAGAGCTTTTGCAATGAATATACTTAACACTACTGAGCTAGATACTTAAAAATAGTTAAAATGGTAAATTTGATGTTATGTGGTTTTTTTTTTTACCATAATTAAAAAATTTAAAAAAGAAGAAAAAGTCATTCAAAACCTAGCTCCATGACTAACTGTGTGAATCTGAGAATGCCTAGAAGCCTTGTTTCCTTCATTGTTAAAATCAGGGTTAGGATTCTAACCTCATTAGACTGATTAGGTAAAATGAAATAATGTACATAAAGTGCCAAGTACAGTACTTCCCACCCGAAGAATCTCAATAAAAGCTAGTGTTCTTTTCCCACTTCTATCACTTTCCTCCAGCAATTCCTTTCCCCACTGCTTTGGTATCAGATTTTATCTTCCTATGGAAAAATTTTCCACGAGGTAAAAAAATATTGCCCACTTAATTGAGCTTGCTTCTCTTGCCCCTCATTAGTTAGCTGGTGTGCATATGTGTTGTGGTCTACCTAGTGCAATGAGTAATAAACTAACAGTTACCTTTATTCAGCATTAACTCTTGAGGCCATTAGATTGCAAAGTATGGACTCAAGGAATGTGGGATGAAAGGAAGTAGACAAGCATTTCCTTAGGGTCCCAAGGAAAAATATGGGTTGTTGAACAGCACTAAATCTTTAGTCATGACAGGATTAAGGAAAGTTAAATACAGAATGTGAAACAGGAAATGCGATGCTAATGGATTGCCATATGTCCCTTCAAGGACAGCAGTGGAAGCTGGGGACCAAGTTGGTGAGAGCTACCAGTAGTGTCTACTAAGAATTTATATTTTACTTGATGCTTTCTAGAGGCAAGGTAATTTACCTCAGTCTCCTTCCCAACAGCATCAGATTTAATTTGACATTGCCTGTTCTGTGGTAGAGACATGAATGATACAGTTTTATAAAACCTATTTTTTTCAGTGGCCCTTGGCTTTTTGCACAAATTTGTACCTAGCACCTACTCTGGGCATAGCCTAGTGCTGGGTGCCAAAAAGAATAGTGAGAGAATGCCAAGAGTCCCTTTATGGTCTCCTGGGAGAGGAGGCAAGAATGGAAATGTGTGAGTATACACAAACACACAGGCACATGTATCAGCACAGTGCAGGGCAGGTACATTCATGGTTACCAAACCCAGAGCCTTGGACAGTCAATGCTTCAGATGTTTACGCAAGTGAGAAATCAGGGTAGGGTGGATTAGTGTTACTCAAACTTTAATGTGCAATCAAATCTCCCTAGCATTTGTTAGAATGCAGATTCTGATTTGGTAGTTCTGGGGTGGACCCCAAGATTCTGCATTTCTAACAAGCTTCTGGTCCAGTTTGTTTATTCATGCATTTGTTCATTATTGAATCTGCCACACACCATGCATTGTGCTATACACTGGGGATAAAATAATGACTAAAATACAGCCTATCCTTCAAGAAGAGGACAGGTAAAACAAAGATTTATAACTTCATGATTGATAGAACTATTCTCAAGCTTCTTTCTGAGCCTAGAGGTATAGAATGCATGCCGATTTACGAGGGATGGATAAGAGTTTCCTTGATAAATAAGTTGTTGTGGGGAGTGAAGGGGTGGGGCAATTCAGGCAGGAGAAACAGTATGTGTGAAGGTCTGGAGTGTTCAACAGCATCCTAAAGGTTGTTTTAAGTCTTGGATTTGGTCAAAGCACAGGCTCTGGGTAGAAGCGTGGAGGGAAAAAGAGCTGCACAGTGGTCAGGGGCCAGGTCCGGAGGGCCTTGTGTGCTAAGTATAACATCCTGAAAGCTAAGGTGAGGTGGGGAGGGGAATCCAGAAACAGCTCAGAGGTCCCCTATCTAAGTGGTGTGTCCTCCACCTTGTCCTCTCACTTGCAGATGACCATGAAGACTCCTCTCTAGGACTTCAGCCCTTGTTTATTCTATCTGAGTTGGTGCCCACTCCCCAGCCCCACCCAAACATGGAAAGCTCTGCTGCTCCAATGATTTTCTTTAAAAGAGGATGTAATGCCCAGAGTAGGGCCTCTCAGAGGCTAAGAGAAGCTCCAGCAGCTTCCAATATTTGTTTTCTGATTTATTAAAAAAAAAAAAAAAAAAAAAAACATGAGTCAAAATAAGGTGACAAGTTTATAGTATATTTTAAATATTCCCTTGAATAATTAAAACATTTACCATAACAAGTAGACTACAAGTGTATGCTATTTTAGAGATAATTATAGTTTTATAAACATTAAAGTACATTAGAAGCAGAATGGGGTATAAGATTAATGCCTGCTCTCAATTCTGTATCTCCATGGTTGTATATATAACCCAATTTATAGACAAAAAGTGAAAATATGAGGACTCTTGTAAATGTAAGGCTAGGGCAAATTGCCACCCCACCCCCTGCCCTTCCTACTCATCCATCCTAATAGGCCCTGATCCAGAAGCTTTGGAAATCCTATTTTCTTGTTTAATTATTGGAGAAACAAAGCATTAGACTGCACAGGAAAAAGAAGCAACACTGACTGAAGGGTATGCAAGGTCAATGACCAAACATCAGTGACCTTCAAAAGACAACTTGAGGGCCAACCAAAGAACCCACTGTGTTGCTCCAACCTAATGCCAACATGGGCATTTTCAGCAAAATGACAAAAACCACTGAAGAGAAAACAGGCATGCCATCGTGTGAAAGACAGACTAGCTGGCCTTCTATCATCATCCCTCATTTTTTTTTTTGGCTTAGTGGAAGATTTCCTGATTTGAAGAGACAGGTTTATTTTGGAGACAGTGAAACACAAATGAATGCACAAACAAGAGGCATATCTGGCAGCATAAGAAGCAGTTTGCAGTTTAAAACACAATGACACAAACCAAATTTAGCTCCCATTCCCTGAACCAGCTGAAAAAGCAGCCACTGCACGTGCCCAGCAAGCCACATCCAGCATGCCGATCCATCTCTGGGGTGCATTTGCTGGCCCTGTACATTTGGACTGCAGATATTGGTAGGAACTGTTCCTGTGCTATAATGATTTTTTACAGAAAAATAAAACAAGATCTTGATCCCTACAGAGTCCTATCAGAGAGCTTACTGAGAGTAAGAGCTGTATTGTGAGTTATGAAGAGCAAAGGGGATCCCAACAAAATTAAACTATTGGTTAGTCACTTTGATAAGTGAACATTGTCCAGCCTGGGTAAAGATCTGACTGTCCAGAGTTAATTCTGGAGTGACGTTTCATGGTTTTTTTGTCTTTTAAAAGCCATGTGTACTGGCCAGCAGAAAGCTGACAGGACCTGCAGGCTTCACAGAGAACACGCTGTCCCTCTCATTTATGTAAGAGAACGCTGCCCCTGCTCAAAGGCCTCCAGTGAGCCGTGCCAGAGCGTTCTGCTTGGGCCACGAGTGCTTGATGCAGTCTGGTGGGAGGGTGGAGTGGCACAGAGAGCATTCAAATGAGAAAGGATTCTGCTCTGTAGAGACAAAGGAGCCACAGAGCCATAGACATTGGACCTGGAGGATTCACAGTTTGCTGCCCTTCCTGACGTAGCAAGAAGATTTCTGGCATGGCTGAGAACTTACACTTTTCCCCTGAGAATTCTGAACTCTTGTTTTTGGAATTATGTTTTCAGGGCCTGACAAAACTATAATGATCAAAATAGGTTAAAAATTGATCAATTTGATCCATCTGTGATTCAATGCCCTGTAGGATATAGAGATGAGTGCCTGGTCCAGAGGAGGAAGAGGAGGTTGGAAACTCTGGCTGAAATGGGGTGACTATGAGGATGTCAGAGCAGAAGGGGCTTCCGAGGTAATCGGGCTGGATGCCCTCATTCATACAGATGAGGCGGTGGAGGGAAACCCCAAGTGATTTGTTTAGGGTCACACAATGATATGTTGTTAGGGCAGAGTTTTTAGAGCAAGTAGAACTCCTGGTTCAAGTGAGTGTGGCAGATTTATTGCAAAAGTGGCTCCAATTCTTCCCCTCTCTGTATCCCTCTCTGTAACCAGACAAATGCCCAGCCAGGCCTGACCAAGATCAGCAGAAGCAGCCAGCCAACTGTGGACTGTGAGCAATAATAATGGATACTGTTCTAAGCCCCTTGGCTTTGGGGTAGTTTGTTTGTGGCAATACGTAACTAGTCAGTGGCGCTGTAATGAGAGGTCGGTCACTGAGGAGAGAAGGAAGGAGCAGGATAACCCCCCCGTGTTTAATCCTGCAGTTTCCAGCATTTGGGAATAGTGGCCAATTTAGAGGATGAGAATATGTGCTGGAAATGGAATGCCAGAAAAATCTTCTCAGAGCCATTGTGGTCTTGTGCTCCCTCAATGCCAGATGATCCTGAGGCATTTGTGTCATCACACAGTGAAGTTGAAATGATGCTGGAAATCTTCCAATCCTGAACTTACAAGATATGCAAACAGAGGCTAGGCAGTGTTAAGGAAGAATCGACCTCAAAATTTGAGGGACCCAGTGCAAGACGAAAATGTAACATCCCTTGTTAAAAATTAAGAATTTTAAGACTGTGACAGCAGAGCTCTGAACCAAGTGCTTGTCCCTTCTAGGTGTGGGACACTTCTGCAACTCGTGGGTTGTACTTCAGCTCTGAAGCCAGCCTGGAGTTAAGCAATTGGTTTAATAATGCCCCTTCAAAAGTCCATCTGTTTAATTTTTGCCAAAACTTAAAACTTATTTGTTAATAGTTAGTTCAAGATGTAAGGCAAGAATCTAAGGCCTCTAGTTCCTACTCCAGTGATTTATTTTCTTCATTTTTTGACAGACTGATAGAAAGAAAATCTGAACCAGAAACAGTATGGCTGGCTTGGGGTCTGACTCAGAGGGAAGAATTTATAATTCTTCATAGGATGTGCTGAAGCATGGGAATTTGGATTCAAGCAAGGAAAGTCTGAAATTAGAATTCTTACATTGAATATTTTCTGTGTCCAATTATATCTTTATGATATTTTCTTTGTGGAAGTTGACTGCTGTTCATTAAAATAAATTACTTGAATTGCCTATTTAGCTATTTCTTTTCCTGTCTTTGCTTTCTTTCTTTTTCTTCTTTTTTCTCTTTTTTTGTAAGTAAAAAATTCTCAGGTGTTAAATAATGATTTATTTTTTTAAATTTCTCCTAAGTTTTGCCTTACTTATGACATTAATAATTTTCCAACAGCTCTGAACTCCTCTCTTTCCTTTAGAGCTCTGGAAAAATGGTAGCTTAATATGTGCGTTACCTTATCCTTAACCAACTTTGTCACTACTTTGAACACGCTTCTCTTTGACTTATGCAAGACCCTGCAGTTAAATGTTATTCGAATCTTTGTTTCTGTAGGAAACCCATCTCCATTATTTTATTTTATAATTAATTAAAAAGAAAATAGAACTGGGCTTTCTTTAAGGCTTTCTAAGTTTTTTCTCATTCTCTCATCAGGGGGAATTCAAAAGGGCCTCAGGTTACAGAGATGAGTCTGTGAATTTAAAAAAATTTCTTTGAGAAAAGACAAGGTTTTCGTGACCTCCTTTGTTTTTAAAGACAATGAAAGTGACAAGGCAAGGTCTTAAATGATAAAGGCATCACTAAAGGCAAAAGTCAGAGATGAGAAACAACCGTGAGAACACATATGAAAGCCAGTGGCGATGTCATGAGGAACAGAGCTCAGCTTTGCATCAAAGGTTAAGCTAACTGAACACTAATGCTTGAATCTAGGCAGAGTTTTTGCTGTGTAGAGGCTGGTTGCTTTCTGCATTGACACAAGTTCTTCTTGCTTTAAGGATTACTTGCTAACTCACCAAAGACACGTCCGTGTTATCTGCGTCCCTTTGCCAAGGCTCCTATCCACCTGGCTTTGCCTATGCAGCTACGAAGGAAGGCTAGATTCTCAGGGCATTTGTCCCTGTTCCCACCTCTTTTCCTTCAAAAATCACCATAATGGGCTTATATTTAGCCAATGACATCTAACTGGACTAATGAAATGTCTAATTTAATTTCAAACAGTGAACCTCAATTCTGTTTTGGTTTGTTCTTTTATTGAATCAGAATACATTTTCATAGTCCCTAATGGAAATGCGAACTTTCTCCATCAAGGTGGCAAAGGGCTTCCGTTATCAAAGAGGTTTTCAAACCAGTTTCCAGAGGAGGTCCCACAGTGCTTAGAATTGGTCAAAGAACTATGAGTTGTAATAATCAT
The DNA here is from genome assembly GCF_000442215.2 of Lipotes vexillifer. Lineage (NCBI taxonomy): Eukaryota > Metazoa > Chordata > Mammalia > Artiodactyla > Lipotidae > Lipotes > Lipotes vexillifer. The sequence continues at coordinate 167,103 of NW_006790386.1, read as the reverse complement.
GACCTGGTTCTGGTTATTATCTTTTTAGGCAGTTTCTCTTCTGCCATTTGCTCTTTCTCCCCAATCTATTTCTTATCTCTCTCCCTCTTTTTTCCCCTATATTTCACCCCAAATGCCAAAGCTGTGAGCCTTATGTTTCCCAAGGTCACACTGGCACAGAAATCTTTCTGCAGGTTTCTCTAGAGGACTAAATCAAACTGAAACTTTCTGCCCTGAAGCTAAAAGCTGTATAAACTTCTAGGTACTTGGCTTCTGTTTGGTTTTATTTTCTTTTCCTATTTTACTCACTC
>NW_006790386.1:133357-166749 GCF_000442215.2 Lipotes vexillifer | reverse complement strand
CTCTTTCCCCTCTTCTCCCAAATACCAGGTACTCTAGATTCCTTTCTCTGGCTCCCTCCTGCTCTCTTTCCTTTGACCCTGAAAGACAAAGTGCTAATAAGCTCCCTTCCTTTGCCTCATTAAAAAATTACCATAAAATTTATAGCTGGCTTAGGCCAGCCATCACTGATCTCCTTAATTTAGTTACTGCCAAGAAGTGTTTTATGATTATCCACTGACTTATTTACAATGCACACCACAAAGTCCTTGGTGTTAGGAACCTGTATAGATCTTCTGATTTGTTTGGAAAATAGAGTGGGTACTTGAAGTTCCCTGTGTAGAATGGGGTAGGTTGGGTTGTTTGACTTGCACATTTTTATATGAGAAGATAAAATCCTTAATTGTAATAGTATGAAATCTTAAAATGTAATAGTATCAAATCATTTTGCTGCTGTGTAGAAAATGTATACAGCCCTCAGACAACACAGGAAACTTTCCAATACTTCCCTAAGCATTAATTTCAGAAGGCCATTAGTGAAGCTGGTAATTGAAAACAAATTGTATTGGTGATGCTAAAATTGTATATTGGTGGAAGCTGTTTGAATATATGAATGTGATGAGGTTAATTGATTACACAAGAGTGATTTAGAGGCTGATGTAATAACCACCAGTCTTGAGTCTGCTATTTGAAGGATGAATCAGAGTGGCAACGATTTAAATGTTTGAAACATATGAATTGTGTTGACTATTCAGTTGTGTATTTGAAATATATGAAAGTGATCTCTTCCTTCTGTAACCCCTGGTTTCATATTGGTCACTATGTGAATTTAAAGTGTTCAGTAGTACCCAAAGCTCTCTAACAGGTGATATTTTGTTCTGAGCAAAATAGTAATTACCTGGAACAGATTCATAAAAAACAGTTCTGATGTGTGTTTCTGAAGAGAAACATTAACTGTATCTTTTGGAAGTTAACTCAAAACTATGATGCCAGTGATTATATTTGAGCACTTCACTGTCGTAGAAGGAATCGGAGAGGAACAGCTGTACTATTCTGCCTTCTCTAGTCACTTTCTCCAATCTGGCTAAAGCTAGGTTTGGGATCTGGGGTAGTGGCAATAAAGATTGGGTGTCTAGAGCTGGACCACTGACTATTGTTTGTTCCTTGGATGCGCCAGTGCTATTCTATGGGGAGTTGCTGGTGGAAAAGATCTTGTTGGTGAAGGTGGGAGACTAAAGGCTCACTTCTTTAAGTTTAAGGTGTAGCTCTCCTAACACATTAGAAGCTGTGAGGAGGAGAAATCATGTCAGGGTAAACCTGTCACAGCACTGTTAGAGAAGTACCACTTGATAATTCAGAAAATGTGATGGCATGAAGTACAAACTGGAGCCCCCCATGGCCTAATGTCCACATGATGCTTCATTAAAAAGCATGGTTCAGGGACTTCCCTGGTGGTCCAGTGGGTAAGACTTTGCCTTCCAATGCAGGGGGTGCGGGTTCAATCCCTAGTCAGGGAGCTAGGATCCCACGTGCCTCGTGCCCAAAAATCCAAAACATAAAACGGAAGCAATATTGTAACAAATTCAATAAAGACTTTAAAAATGGTCTACATGAAAAAAAATGTTTAAAAAAATTCATGGTCCCAAAACCAAATTACAACAGAAAGCTAATTGTTACTTTCATGTCTTAAAGATCATGAAAGTAGATTCAAGTTATAATCCACAGTAAAATATCTTTCAAAACTCCCTTTGCTTCCTTCTCAGTGTCTCAGACTCCAAATACATTGCTGAGACCCCCCAAATGCTTTTCTCATGTAACACATGGACTTTCATCCCCAACCCCAGCCCTTCAGCTCTTCATTCTGCAGGTTTACTCAGCCTGTTTTTTTTTTTTTTTTTGGTACGCGGGTCTCTCACTGTTGTGGCCCCTCCCGTCGCGGAGCACAGGCTCCAGACGCGCAGGCTCAGCAGCCATGGCTCACGGGCCCAGCCGCTCCTCGGCCTGTGGGATCTTCCCGGACCAGGGCATGAACCCGCGTCCCCTGCATCGGCAGGTGGACTCTCAACCACTGCACCACCAGGGAAGCCCTGTTTTGTTTTGTTTTGTTTTAATTCTATCTTTTGTTTAATGTGGTTCTGCTTATACTTACAAAAAGGTTAGGAACTACTCTGGCGAAATTCTCTTAGAGCTTAAGGCAAGGGCAAGGGAAGAATCTGAGCAGATAAAGACAAAGTTCTCTTATTAGCTGGGGTGGGACCAGGAATATGAAATTACTTCTAAGATATCTTGTCCCTAACACAATCTGTAATAAGAGACAACATTTATTAGTAGTTAACATGTTCCACTTATTTTGCTAATGTTTTTACATTAATTACGTCATAATAAGTCTAATATTTTACAGATTTGTAGTAGCACTGTAAATACAAGGAAACTGTAGTTTAAGGGGCAAGAGAGTGACTTGCCCAAGGTTACATAGCTGGTTAATGGCAGAACTAGGATTTCTTGGCCTTAGTCTCCTTCCAAAGCCCCTGTTCTTAACCAGCACAAGTTCAGGGATCAGCATCCCCAATGGCTGAAGTTATACTGAGAATAAAGCAATCATTTAAACACAGCGACACTGGTTTTTACATAAGAAATATAATTTAATGCCATCCTTTACATTTTTTTTCCTTTTTACACGATTTTTTAGCTGAATGTAACACGGACCCAGATCTGCATTAGCGTACTAGTTACCAAATGTTGGACAGTTGTCTACAAATTAGCACTAGAACTTCCCAAATATACATGCTTGTGATTTGGGGAGGCAATTCAATATTTTAATTAATTCATTAATTAATTCTATTTACTGTTTTCCTCCTGAAAGGTCAGAGGAAATTCTGTGGGCCGAGTTATAATCTTGAGCGTGTCCCCTCTGAGTAGCTCACTCTTCTCCTCTGGGTCTCCTCTGTGAGGCTGCAGGAAGGCTTTAGGAGGCAGATTCGGAGCTCCTCAGAGCGTGACAGTGATGAATGGTACACCGAGCGCGTGTAAGGGACTCCAAATGCGGTTCGTGGCTCCTCTGTCGAGTATACAACCTCCAAAATGATCTTTATATTAAATTTCTACCTTTTGAACAAATTTACCTTTTGGTATAAATGTTTCTGTACTAGCTTTGAATCCTGATTGAAAGTAAAATGCTATGCCTCTGATGAGATTCATCATTATTCTTTGAAAGACAGGTCTTAAATCAACGTGCCCTATTTTTCTTTTTGGCAGATGCCTTCAACATGGAGTACATGTTGAGTCGGTCACTTTCATTTCCATCGTCTAGAATTAGCTGTAACTCATTATCTTGGCATTGATGGTCAGTGTAAATTCCCTTGGCAGCTAGTCAGTTCTCTCCCAATTGAAATTAGAGTTTGAGCTAGTTGTCAAAGGAAATGTAAACAGAGGGTTAGAGGATGCTGAATGTGGGACTCTGATCTTACATTTGGAGGCCTGGGCCTTTACAGTTAAGACAAACAGCAGAGCTATAAAAAGAATCATTCTAAGCCACCTGTCCCCAATTTCTTGACCCTATTAAAGAAAGGGTTTATGGAATTATTATAAGAAATCTATACATCCCTATGTAGACTGAATAAATATTATATCTTGCACATGCATATACTATTCATTTTCACATGTGTTGTAATCAATGTGATACAAATTGTTTTAAAAATATTAATTTTACTAAATTTACTTGATATTATGTATTTTTAGTCAATATATCAATATAGGCAAGACATTCAACTGCTATCATGAGACATTTATAAACTCTTATGTTCGAAAGGAGTTCTCATTTTTAAAACAATTGGGTATCACTAATCTAAATATGATGGTTCCCGTGTGATCAGCAAACTGGGAAGAAACGTGAAAGAGGTCAGAAATATGAAGGCATTTCCACAATAAAAAAGAGCAGGAGGTCCCTACCCAAAGCTATCAATTCCTGCCAGGAAATTGGCTGACACATCCTTGCTTTACCTTGGAGCTATGGAAGCCTGCTGCTTGATTTACCACGGGTGTTAAAGTACCCTGTGTCAGCAAACTCACAGGAAGAACTTGTCAATTCTACTGGTATTCTGTCTAAGCTTCCAAATGGCATGGCACTCAGGTACCCTAGTATATCACAGTGCCTTTGACATTTTCCTGAGGAAAAATCATAGATTACGAGTCAATGTACAAAAGGGAGAATAAAGGCTATCTCTGATTGTGAAATTTCTGCTTTTAGTTGATGATCAAAACGATCATCCAAGGGGCACAGCAGATAAGTGGTTTTGTTGGTTTTTACAGCCCCAATTTAATCTCTCCTGCTTCTGGTAACAGAATCTGTTTTCCTTTAGAGAAATTTCCATACCCACTGCTGGCGCATGCCTCAGATTTAGTTTCAAAACTGCTGCTAGAATTACTAAGAAAGAGGTGAATTCCTCTGGATGAAGTTTTGAAGTCAGTTTAGAGTGCTGCTTATAGGCATTTTCACTGTCACTGGGAAGAGCCTGCCCAAGAATAAAGCAACATAGGGGACAACTGACCCAAAGGTGGAGAGAGTCCAAAAAAATAACATTTGAACATCTGATCCAGGTATTCTGATTTTGACTTTTGGGTAATGTGAGACAATCAAGGTTACTTTGTTTCTTACATGTTTGAGTTAGGGTATTGTCACTGGCTCCATGAAGAAACCTGATTGAGGCAGGGTTGTCCTTCAGCCTCCAATGGAATTGACCATTCTCTTTGCACTGTTGTTTTCCACATTCGAAGTCCAAGAAAACTACACTCTGCCATGTCAGGACTGCTCTAGCCTTACTCCATTATGGACCCTCTCAGTGTGGAGCAGAAAGACTTTTCCTCTAGCTCACCAGCTGACTCGTAGGGACAAGGCATTCACAGCCCTGATAGGGTCCAAAAAAACTGGTGAGAAGCAGAGACCCTGTAGTTCTCCTGAAAAACTCAGCTCTCAGATGTCATGGAAAAGTCACTTCAAACTAGAATATTTTAAATGTAACTGAAGATTTCTTTCCAATTGGCAATAAACAGTGAATGATGCACTGAAGTATACAAAGGTTGCCAATTTTTGATAGAGCAGCCCAGTAGCTCAGCTGGAGATTCTACTAAGAGGGAAGACTATAATAAGCATTGTTTTATGGAGATGGGGTATTTTGATGCTGACTCTTCAGTTTTGCTTTTATTCTTTTTTTCTGTTCCTTTTTTCATTCTTGTTTACCCTGTGTTCTTTTCCATTATAACTCTTTTCTTTGTCTGAAATTGGACCCACAGAAATAAGCCTGTAATAAGGGGACATGAGAATCCCTAAATTTCCCTTATTTTGATTTTCTACTTTATTAATATTTCAGTTTATGAAACATACAGTTTATGAAACATTTTAGCTCACTGGCTCTTCAACTTAGTCATGCTACTTTCTAATCCATTGCATGGAAAATTTGAATATGCATCATAGCATCTAAAACCGACATTTCTAAATCTGTTTGTGGTACATTATGTAGGAAAATACTTCAATCTCACTAGTACTTGAAAACCCTCATCATACACCATTCCATCCTAGGAAAGAAAAAAGCAAGTGGGGATATTTGTATATAAGGGAAAAAGAGGGACAGTAATATTGCAACCCACTGATAAAGATTAAACTGTCTTCCTTAGCTTAATTGGACATGGCTTAGTTTTGATTTGGGGGTCTCCTTGCACTGCTTAATATACAACCAAGTAAGATAATTTTTCTTCAGTAATCTTTGCATAGGATTAAACAAAGTTTGAGTTTAAAGTTGTTATAAACTTTATAAAGTTTAAATTTTTTTTTCTCTATGAAGCTTTCTGTGTTACTCGTGAACTAATTCAACTGTTTTTTGTTTGTCTGTTTTTGATACATTTGGCTGTAGTGTCTTTTTACGTTTACCCTAAAAACTAGGTTATAATATATTGGGTTGGCCAAAAAGTTCATTTGGCTAGTAAATACGTTGTTCAATAAAATTCTTCATGAAAATGACAAATGTCTTTCATTTTTACCTAAAACCAAATGAATTTGGCCAACCCAATACTACAGGACCCCTCACACATGCTGATGGAGAACTTACTGCTTTAGTTGTTATTATGTGTTTGATGTCTGGTCTCCCCATGGGGTTGTAAACTCTTTAAGGGCAGGAACTGTATCTTTTGTTCACCATTGAACCCCCTGTCCCTAGTATAATACCTGGAACGTAGTAAGCACTTAATAAATAGTTGTTGAATAAGTGAACAAATGAAACAGCTCAAGTTAAGTCACTGTCATTGAATATTAGCATGGATCAATAAGTAGTTATCAAACTATACGTGACCAGGTGAAACTAAAAACAACAGCAACAGCAACAGTAACATTATCCTTGCCCTTAAGGATAAAACAATGTGACATATTACTTGGAAAGGAAGAGAATGATCATTTACTGAGTACCTGTTATTTAGAAAGAGTATAATGCAGTGTATGTAAATTTTTTCGTAATCTACAGTAAAAAAAATATACTCCACAGCAATACCCAGTACACATGTACATACAGCTTAAACAACATTTTCACAGAATATTTACCTTTACTGTGTGGGATATACTGATATTTCTATTCTAATCTATTTTACGCTTTCTCTTATATTTCATTAAAAAATGCTGGTCATGACCAACTAAATTGATCTCATATCTCTCTCATAGTTCTGAAGAACTCCCTAATAGCAGTGAGGAGTGTGGGTTTTAGAGTCAGACTGCCCACTCGCTCTGCCACTTACTGGTGGTGTGACATTGGCCCAACATCCAAAGTTGTGAAGCCTCACTGCCTCATCTACAAAATGGGGATGGTGTTAGTAACTACATCATAGGGTGGCTGTGAGAACTAAGTGAAATAATGAGTGGAAATCTCTTACCACAGTGTCTAGCACAGAGAAAATCCTCAAAAAACATTAGCCACTAGCATGTACCAGACACTACATGCATGCTTCTCAGGCATCTCCTTTTACCCTCTGGAAAGTCTCATGATGTAGCATTATTACCCCCATTTTACAGTAAGGAAAGTAATGTTTAGAGAGGTTAAATGAATCATCCAGGGCCAAATGGTCAACAAATGGCAGAGCTGGGGTACTAAAACCAGGTCTGTTTGACTCTGACTGAGGCCTGTGGTTTTTTTTTTTTTTTTTTTTTTTAAGGAAATACTCGAAGAAGCCTCCATAGAAATGGTGGGACTTTGAAAGATGAGTGAATTGTATAACACCTATGCCCAAATGCTATTGCCCATGGTTGAAAGAAGGTGGAGTTTGGGATCAGCCACATCTGGGTTCTATCCTTGGTCTACCATTTGCCACCTTAGTAACTGGGTGCAACTTTACACAGCCTCCCTGAGCCTCAGTTTCCTCAGGTTTATGCTACTGATAAGACCAACTGTGCAGAGTTCTCATGAATAATGAGCTACACAGGATACATTCTTTTACTGTCTGGCATATAGGTGCTCAACAAATGTAAGCTACTTTTATTAGATACAATTTGCTTAGAGGGTATGTGAGTTGGAATTTAATCTCTTACCTAGGGCTTAATTACATTTGTAATTTGTAGGTTTCAATAGATATAATTTGTAGCCATATAGAGAGCACAGGTGAAAATATACTGTATGAATGGGTCTGATAAGTTTTATCATTAATCATCTTAAGCAGTTCCAAATAGAATGACTGTGAGTGACACTGAGACTGCAGCTACTGATTATACTTCTGGTAGTAGAGTTTGTCCAACATAATCTCTTCCGAGTTACTAGCAATACTGTTTAGCTTTCCAGGGTTAATGTAAAGTACATTTGCCTCACCAGGAGACACCAGGACTTTACAAGTTATTACACAGCACCAAATGACAATGGGGCCAACTTGGCAGCACTATTCATTTCCATTGTAGTTTAATTACCAACTCTGCTGCCTGCTCTTCAAGCCTTGGGACCAAAGTTGAATCAAATACTAGAAAATATAAAGTTGGCTTCTGTTTATGTCCCCTCTCATTTCTACCTTTGTGGATCTGAAGATTGAGAAAGCCAAATTTCTTGCTCCCTAGGGTACCAATGAAGGTATGGTTTACGACTTAAGTAGGCATGTTGCTTCAACTGCAATCAGCTCTGATTACTATGAAATCATTCCGTTTAATATTTCCCCTGTGGACTCCATGGTGTGTTAGGTGGTACTAAACCTCTGGACATCAGAAGTGGAGCACAGCTGTGATTCTAAAAGGTTCATACCTAGGTAGAGAATGGTGATGGCAAAGCTTATGAAGTTGGGATGCACTGTTAATGTTCTTAGGTGCCCAATCAACCCTGGAGAAACTCCATCCTGCAAGTGAATTACAGAGATGCAGGGAGAACGCATGTTTTAGCCTCTGGGGCACTAAATTATTCCTGAGACAAAACCACCACGAGAGTGGAAACTGTCAGAAAGGCAGTTTTTACACACACATCTTTTCTTAAGTAGGAATATGATTCCATATATCAAAGAGGATCCTGGGAACTTTTAGTGTGTTTGGTGATACAGTGATAAATGCTTTAGTAAAACATATGCCCTTAAATAGTTTATTAACAAGTAGCAGTAAAAAGCACTGAAGTTGGGAGAATGGAATTTGAGCCCTGATCCTACTACAATGCTTTGTGTTGACCTGAGTAAATCACTTAGGTTTTAGTCTTTTTTTCCCCCTTATTTGTAAATTTCAGATTCATATCTATAGAATATAGAGTCCAGTTCTAAGATTATTTGTCTGAGATTCTGAAAGTCTCATGTGATCAAGCTGAGATTTTTTGATTGAGATTAAACTCCATTAACCTTTCTCAAAAAGAAGGAACCTTTTGCACTGTGCTAAGGGACTCTACTCATATAAGTCAGCATGCGATTTGCCAGGTAAAAGAATCATGTATGGAATACTTCAATAAAATATATCCTTTCAAATACTATATTTATTAATAAGTAGCAATAAAAGAATAAAAACTAGAGTTTTCAAGATTTTCATACATTATTTGATCCTCATAAAAACTCTGTAAGGTAAGTCATCATTCCAGTTTAACAGAAGTGAGATTGTAAAAGGATTAATTTCTTGCCAATATTTACCTAACTAATAAGTAGCAGAGATGGATCTTAGCATTCATGCTCTTGATTTTTACCCCACTGTGAAATGCCAGTGGTCATGATGATAGTAGGAATCTTTTTGTATTTTGCCATGTGCCTTTCAACCAAATGCTCCTGATCATACATGTTTTGGAAGAGCTAAGGCAGAAGCTGTTAATCTGTAAGACGCAGACCCCTGGGGAGGCTGTTGGAAGGTTATTTCTGAAGGCATTTGAATCCTAATGGACACTAAGAGATAGCTGTTCATTAAATGTCTTAGTCAGTTCAAGCTGTTGTAACGAAGTACCATAGACTGGGTGTCTTATGAACAACAGAAACTCATTTCTTACTGTTCTGCAGGCAGGAGATGAGGGTACCGTACCAGTATAATCGCGTACTGGTGAGAGCCCTCTTCGAGGCTGCAGTCTGCTGGAGAGCAGAGAAAGCTCTATAGGGTCTCTTTTTATAAGGACATTAATCCCGTTAATTAACTAATTATACCTCCCAATGGCCCCACCTCCTAATACCATAACATTGGGGGTTAGGAATTTCAACATATGAATTTGAGGGGACACAAACATTCAGTCTATAACACGAAAAAAGTAAGATCTCAAATACATGTGAACAGTTCTTTGATTACTCAAATATTTCCAAATGATTAAGATTACTAAAACAAATAATTATGTAAAAACATGACTGAATTACTAACAATTTTCTGTCAATATGTATTTTCTCAATCAATGAATATGAGAATACAACTAATACTGTTTGGACTCTGTGAAACTTTGGATGTTAAAGTGAACCCCTGTGAACTTCCTGGAGTTATGAAAATGTTCTATTTCATGATTTGGGTGTTGGCCGTATGGGTATACACATTTGTCAAAATGCATTGAATTATATGCTGAGGATCTATACATTTCACTATTTTTCACTATTTTTTCACTATTATTATGAACCTTACCTCAATTTTTAGTTTTCAAGTGACAGAAACACAACTCAAACTTGCTTAAGCAAAAGCAGGCATTTACTGGCTCATTTCACTTAGAAGTTCAAGGTGGCACATCCTTCAGACAAGCTGGATCCAGAGGCTTGAATAATTTGGTTAGGAATATTGCAATCTTCATTGCTAGGCTCTGCTTTACCCTCCATTAGCTCCATTTTTTTTTTTAATTTTTTTTTTATTTTTGTTTTTTGCGGTACGCGGGCCTCTCACTGTTGTGGCCTCTCCCGTTGTGGAGCACAGGCTCCGGATGCACAGGCTCAGCGGCCATGGCTCACGGGCCCAGCCGCTCTGCGGCATGTGGGATCGTCCCGGACCAGGGCATGAACCCGTGTCCCCTGCATTGGCAGGCGGACTCTCAACCACTGAGCCGCCAGGGAAGCCCCATTAGCTCCATTTTTATTCAAGCTTTCCTTCTGTCTTGATAAAATGGTTGTCAACAGATCTAAATTAGTCCTAAATTCTAAGACAGTCCAGTGAGAAATGAATCCCTGTTTCCAAGAGTTACCCCCAAATCCTGGACCCATATCTAATTGGCTTGACTTGGGTCAAGCGACTGAGCTTGAACTAATCACTGGGGCTAGGGAAACAGAATGTTCCAGTTGGCCTGAGATTTGGATCCTAGACCTCCACTGCAGCTGGAGGGTTGGATGGCCTCTTCCAATACATGAGGAAATTAGGGGAAGGGGAGTTCTCAAATAGAAAGTAGAGGTACTAATGCCAGGTGAAGGAAGAATGGAAGCTAGGCAGGTAAAACACAGTAAATATCCACCATGCCCCTCAAAGTCACACTGTGATGCTTTGCCTGGCCTTTCAGCTGGTAATCCCTGACTCATCCTTGTTCCCTCTTTCCTTTATCCCCTCCCTTTCTACAACCAATATAGGAGACCAAGGAAGTATGAGTGGGTCACAGTTTGTATATGTCTTTTTAAAACCAATCTATTCTAAATTTAATTTAGGAAGTAAATCAGATATAATGTGGGGCTTGTATCTTAAGGTTATGACCCCAGTAGTTATCCTTTTATAAATGAGGATCTGCTGAAAGCAAAAAGATATTCTGAAACTAAAATAATATTTTTTGAGATATGACCATCTGCTTTTGATTTTCTATTCTCCTCCTTTAGTTTACTGAGACTAACGTTGGTTGGGATTTGTTTTTTCTTTCATCACAATAAATAAACAAGCAAACAAAGTCTGCTTTGCAACAATGGATTATCTATTCATTCTGCAACTATTTATTGAGCACCTACTGTGTGCCCAGAACTGGTTCTAAAAGAATATAGTATTAAAATTTATGTGATTGTAACTATGTGAGATAGTAATGATTTTGAGGATAATAATAATATCCTCCCCCGCCTTAGGTTTTTTTTTTTTTTCTTTCCTTTGCGGTACGCGGGCCTCTCACTGTCATGGCCTCTCCCGTTGCGGAGCACAGGCTCTGGACGCGCAGGCTCAGCGGCCATGGCTCACGGGCCCAGCCGCTCTGCGGCATGTGGGATCTTCCCAGACTGGGGCACGAACCTGCGTCCCCTGTATCGGCAGGCGGACTCTCAACCACTGCGCCACCAGGGAAGCCCTCCCCCTTAGGTTTATAGATAAGGAAACTAAGGCACTGAAGTATTAAGTGTCTTGCTCTCATATAGCTAATCATTCATGGAGCTACAATTTGAACCTCCCCTGCAAAGTCAGTGCTCTCAATCACATGACTGTATACTACCTATAGTGAGGTAATCACCAGTTTTGGTGTCTGATACATAATTGATGCTCAAGAAATTGCAGGGCAGAATTATCAGCACTAAGTCCAGGAGCAGGTGATTTGCAGTGATCCAGGCAACCGGCTAGTCACTGATATTAGGGAGGATTGAAGCAAAATCCCAGATGCGTGGTGAAAATCTAGTTCTTAGGCGATTTTGACAGGAATAAAAGTGAGTCTCCATCCTGGAAAGCTGTGATATCTTACAGGTTATAGACATAATGACTGTAGCACAGGAGACCAAAATAAGGGCCTGGGTCCTGGAAAAGTGTCACAAAGTGGAAATGAACTCAGAAACAAGGCAGAATCCAAGCAACTAAATTGTAGCTCAAATTTATAAATGGGCTAGCAAGGAAGCATGGCATGATCCCCTGTCACCCAGAGAGCTCTGACCAGCCTGGGGGATACCGAGCTGCAGCTGGGCATCAGGTGCTGCACTAAGAGGAGGGAGAGAAGGGCAGTGGGAGAAGGCACCAGGCAAGTTATACCAGTTACGTTTATTGATGACAGTAAACTGCTGGTTTAGCAATCCCAAGAGACAGAGGGAGAGAGACAGAGAGAGAGACAGAGAGAGAGAGAGAGAGAGAGAGAATGTGTGTATTGTGGTGTTAATCAATCTTCTAGTGTGTATGAAGCTATTTTTAGAAAGCATCCTTCCTAAGCTTCCTTTGGATTCCTAAAACATGTCGACAGCTACCTTATCAAGATGATTCTTTACAAAAATAAGCTCATTACTTGCAAGCAAAGAGCCAACAATAACAATAAGAATAAATTTAAAAACTCTCACCCAAATCAATCATTACAATAAAAATAAAAAGCCCCTTTTTAAAAAAGGGAGACTAGATTTTCAATGGAGTGGTTATTTAGACATCATCTTTATAATATGTAGGATATTCCTAACCTTTCAACATATGAGAAAATAAATGCAACACCATGAAGAGTGACTAACCAAGGGATATTCTTAGGAAAAGACTGTGAGGAAATCAGCCAGATAACAATAAAGGGCTTTCCCCCACCCCATTTTCCTTTTTCTTCCCTCCTTTTTTTTTTAAATCCAGATTTTGAAAAGAAAAACCTGGCCTGGACTTCAGAAAGGAGCACTGGATCCTAGTTCTTCAGGCTACTTCTGGTAACCCTTGAGGGAAAATGTGGGACTGAGCTGATACCATTTGGGTGAAGGACAGATTCATTTCCATTTAAATTTACATCTGTTTCAATCTCGAATCACAATTAAATGTGTTTCTTAGCTATCTTACTATAGTTGAGGCTCTTTGAGTCTTATGTAAGTTTTCCATAAACTAGTTGTTAAGGAATGAGAAAATCCAAATTCTAGTCTGCAATCTATTTTGGCAAGTATCTTAAATTTTCTGGGCCTGCTGATTCCTCTGCAAACCAAACACTTTTGACTAGATTCAAATTTTTTAAAATCCTGGCACTTTGGCAACATGGTAAAATTTTTATATTCATAGGCTAAATATAGCCAACATGCTCACATATGGCAAATTATAATGAAGCAAGAATTATACCAATTTGAATCCTATGATCCATGAGTTAAAAAAAAATTCTGCAGAAACGGTTGGGAGACTCCAAAAATAATAATAACAATGTTAATGAAGTACTAAGTATAAGGTTAGGGGTGGATGTTGTAATATTTTTCTCCTTCCTTTTCATGTCATTCCTTTTCTGAGGTGTGTCAAACTAGGCATTGATTTTTCACTTTTAGGTGGCAATGTATAGTGATCTGACTCAGACACTTGGGCCAACAGTAATAATAATAGCAGACATTTCTTACCATATATCAGGCACTCTCCTAAACAGTGATCTCACTTAATCCTTCACATACCCTCCCCCAAACACACACACCATTTTACAGACAGGGAAACTGAGGTGCAGAATTAACAGTACCAGGCTAATGAATGGCAGCCTGGAAAATGGAGCCTGGTTTTCTTGCCTTCAAGCCTATGCTCCTTCCACTGTGCCATGCAGCTTCAACACTGGAAATATAGCGAAAGAAAGAAAGGCAAGAGCGTAATTTGGGAATTGAAGAGGAGAATGAGGCTGTGAACAGAACAAGAGCCCTTGCACAAATATATAAGTTATTAAAGATTTGTAATTTCACAAAAATGCCAAAAGCCTAAGTCTTTTTGCAAAACAACTCACAGATCCCTAGCAAGCATCCAAGGAGGCCTTGAGCACCACAAAACAGTTTTGAAAGTTCCTATCTAGATGATCTCTAATTAAGGACTTTTCAGCATTAAACCTGCATCTATCCTTTGCTGATCTTTAATTATTAATATAGGATAGTCCCTATTTTTAGAAGGGCAGATAGGTTACCCTTCTTTTTTTTTTTTTCTCGGTATGTGGGCCTCTCACCATTGCGGCCTCTCCCATTGCGGAGCACAGGCTCCGGACACACAGGCTCAGCGGCCATGGCTCATGGGCCCAGACGCTCAGCGGCATGTGGGATCTTCCCGGACCAGGGCACGAACCCGTGTCCCCTGCATCGGCAGGCGGACTCCCAACCACTGCGCCACCTGGGAAGCCCGGTTACCCTTCTTAGTTTTCCTTCTAGGGCCCTAACTTTCTCTTAGAGGTTTGTCTTGTAACATAATCATAATATAAACCCAGGTGAAGTTTGGAGTGGGTGAAGCAAAAAGAGGAGAGATTACCCCTGGATTTAGCTATTGGTCCAGGAGTGAAAGAGGGCTGGACTAAGCAACTGAGCCTCTCCAACCCAGTCAGTCTCCCTTTGGACAGGGGAATTCTCGTGTAAGGGACTGGCTGGGCCTACCCACGGAAGGGGGCTGGATCCATGGCTGAAAATGAGACTGAATGTCTCCTTAAGAGTCCACTAGGGCCCGTGCCTGATGGAATAACCAAACCAAGCAGAGACTGATTGCTGGCAATCCCTGAAGGGAAATCGGCTCTTTCCGAGACTGGGCTCTGAAGGGTTTACATGATGCCTGAGGCCTTTATTTGAAAGATTAAGTCCTAAGAATTGCTTCTTGATCCCATCTTCCTGATTGGCTTCCTAAGAGCCAGCTCCATCATGGGGTAAATCTGATAGAGGTTTAGATGTTTTGAGACATTTCTGGCACATGGAAGTACAGACTGTAGCATCCTTAAGGAAAAAAATATATATATACTCATGTATGTATGTATTGATAAATATATACGTAATTTCCCTCACTTTATTTTCTCTCTTTCTATACACATGCACACACACATGCACATGTTCACACACACATTGTTTTTTTAAGCCTCGTGCACACCAATACTAAAATCAACAAGGGAAAAAGGAGAAGCCCAGAGGTAACATGGAGTCAAGGCTTCCAGGTTCATTCTGCCACTAATTACGTGTGGCCTTGGGCGAGTCTCTCTGAAAAGTGACCTCCTCTTCAAGTAGTATGTTGCTGTATGTTCAGAAAGACTGAGTGTTGAAAAACTGTAAATTCCAAATTAGACAACACAATTCTACTGAGAAGCCACCTAGAGCACAAAGTACCTGTGAAGCGAAGGGATGGGAACGCTGACCTCTGACAGCTTTGGTTTTTCCTGGGTCTCATGGTAGATCCATTATTTCTGCTTGTGAAATAATCTAAGTCCAAGAGGCATTCTTAAACTTGGAAAGTACAATTCAATAGGAGGTATCACTATGCAGAAACGATCACTGTTAACATTTTTGTTTTATTCCTAATCTTTTTTCAATGCATGTGTGTGCGTGTGGTGTGTGTGCATGTGTGTGTGACTATTCTCTCTCATAGTTGGAGCCCATCAGCAGCCTGTGGCTTTCCCCACACTCATCTTGTATGTAGCATTCCACACACGATGAGCAATTTCTATTTTACTGATAATTTCAAGCAGATGAGATAAAAGGGTAGAAACTGCCTCAGAGAGCATGTAGCATTTTGCTTTAAAAATTCCTTTCCTCTATTTAGCTCCTAGCTAAATCCTCTCTCCCACTGTATTTTCCCCCATGTAGGAAGTTCTACTTCTCTTCTCAGCTTACAAATACCACAATCAGAAAATAAAAGGCTGGTATCTTGCTGAACAGCTACCATGTAATATCCAGGTGAAGGCAAATATGATGCCAACAAGTATCACATACATAAATGTATAGACATATATTATTTTCTGAGAACTATACTTATATTGTATACTTTATCTCTTCTTTCACTAATATATTCTGTTCATTTCCTCATATCATTAAATATGCTTCAAGAAAACATAATTTTCAAAGGCCTCTCAACAAGAGTATGAACTTTTTTGTGTGTGTGTGGTACGCAGGCATCTCACTGTTGTGGCCTCTCCCATTGCGGAGCATAGGCTCCAGACGTGCAGGCTCAGGTGCCATGGCTCACGGGCCCAGCCGCTCCGCGGCATGTGGGATCTTCCCGGACCGGGGCATGAACCCGCGTCCCCTGCATCGGCAGGCGGACTCTCAACCACTGCGCCACCAAGGGAAGCCCCAAGAGGGATCTTTTAATGTATGTTGGCCAAATGCCTTTGGCAATATTTAATAATCTTGGCAATAAAGTCCTATACTCTATAAAATCCATGATCTCTTAGACATTTAAAAAAATTTTATTTGCTCAGTTTGTATTTTTCCCCTTTGTCTCTGTTGACCTACCCTTTCTAGCTGGGCCTGGCTCTCTGATACAAGCAAGGAACAAGACAAGTATTCAAGTAAGTGAGCTACCAAGAAGGCCTGCAACCCAAGCCATCTACCAAGAGCCACCAGGAGGATCAGTTTCCTATTTTCACTCCAAGGTTTCTGCCATCCAATGATGGTGGCAGGTAGGACAGGAAATTACAGATACCACTGTACTTACGCTGGACAAATAATAGGCAGGCATGATGCCCAGAAGGTCTCAAGTGTGTCACTCCAGGCACCCTTTTATTCACAGCCCCAAATGTTCTCTATCAACTCTCGGTAATAGAGCCCAAACTCCCCCCAGACCTACCACAGCTCTTCAAGTCCTCTATATAATCCTTCTTCTTTAATAAGCCTGTGTACCCATATAGGTGGGAGAGATATGTTCTTATTACTGATGAGCTAATTTTTTGCTTAATTCTACCTCCTTAATATATTTTATTCTACCAAAAAATATAACATAAATTATTTCCAATCACGAACAACCACATGAATCATGCCTTTTATGTAGAGAACATACATTTCTCTTCGTATTGCTTAGAGTAACAATCTCTCTATCTCAGGATACAATAAATAGCACCACTGCCATCTGCATTCATCTTTACCAAGCTGAGGGGAAAGGTCGCTACGAGCCAGGAAAGTGACAGCAGCACCAGAAGGTGCAGTGCCAGGTGTGGGATAGGGATAAAACCAGTGGCACTGGGACAGTTCCTGAGGTGGGCCTTCAGTGCTGAGGTGGGAGGGAGGGACATCTGTATCAGGAACTTCCTCCCTCCTTGGGAGTGTTCTTAGCAAGCCATAGCTGCCTTGCCCTACCAGCCTCAACCCAATGTCCTTTATTTTTCCCTCAGTGGCTCCCACTGCTGGAATGATAGCCTTGGCAGCTGGCAGGGTCAAGAGATGTGCACAGTTATACAGTCTCTCTTCACTCCTTTCTGAGTCCTTACATAACCTCATAGTCTCTTGCGCTGAACAGAAATCCTGTCAAAAGCAAAAGGGATCAGAGAAAAGGAGGCAAAGAAGAGTTACAGGGAAGACTCCCTCATTCCCTCAAGTCTTGTCACTGATGTCTGTCCCTGGCAATAGTCTGAATTCCCCCTTTCCCAGCCTGTCCTCCTCCAGAGGCACTCACAGCTCTATGGCCCAGACAGCAACTACAATGAGCTGCCGACATGCGGGTCAAGGGAGGACTGACAAGATCAGTCTCATGGCCTAAGGACAGGGTGTGTGAGAGAGAGAGTGCCAAAGGCTTTCTCTACTCCAAAGCAGAATTTTATTTCTATTAAAAGATCAGTTACTCAAATTCTACACTTAGATATATACCTAAAAGAACTGAAAACAGGGACTAAAACAGATACATGTATGTTAGTGTTCACTGCAGCATTATTCATAATAGCTAAAATGCAGAAACAACACAAAAGTCCATCAACAGATGAATGGATAAATAAAATGTGGTATGTATATACAATGGAATATTTTTCAGCCATAAAAAGGAATGAAGGGGCTTTCCTGGTGGCGCAGTGGTTGAGAGTCCGCCTGCCGATGCAGGGGACACGGGTTCGTGCCCCGGTCCGGGGAAGATCCCACGTGCCGTGAAGCGGCTGGGCCCGTGAGCCATGGCTGCTGAGCCTGCGCGTCCGGAGCCTGTGCTCCGCAACGGGAGAGGCCACAACAGTGAGAGGCCCGCGTACCACACACACACACACACACACACAAAAAGGAATGAAGTTCTAATATACGTTACAATATGGATAAACATCAAAAACTTTGTTTTAAGTGAAATAAGCCAGCCACAAAAGAACACGAATTTCATGGTTCCACTTATGTGAAATATCTAGAATAGTCAAAATCATAGACAAAAGTAGACTAAAGGTTACTAGGGGCTGAGGGCAGAGAGGAATGGGGAGTTAACTGTTTAATTATTACAGCGTTTCTATTTGGGGCACTGAGAAAATTTTGGAAATAGAGGTGATGGTCACACAACATTGTGAATGTAATTCATGCCACTGAACTGTACCCTTAAAAATGGTTAATGCAACAACTTTTAGGCCATATATATTTTACCACACGCAAAAAAAGATCAGTTAATCAAAATCAGTGAGCATTCATTTTCCTTGCTATTCACAAGCAGCCTTTTTAGATTCTGCCAAGTCACTGGAAATTTTTTTGATGTCATCAGATGGGCACACATTTTCTTTTCTCTTTCTGCATTTCCCCATTGTCTAATCCTCTGAATGACTTTTAGTAAAAAAATAATTACATAACATTTATGGAGTCCCAGGCACTCTTCTAGTCCACATGAATTTAATTCATGTGAAAAGTACTATAATTATCATCCGTATTTTACTGAAGGAGAAGCATATGTCCTTCCCCAGTGTCACCTAGCAAGTACGAGCAGAACCAGAATTCAGTCATTCTTAACCATTACTCTATGGCATATCCTTGGAACTCTGCAACAGACACTTTTAGGGAACTTGTGAAAAATCAAACTCATATTCTACCTCATACTGATTGAATCAGAATCTCTGAAGGTGGGGTCCAGGAATCTACATTTTAAAAAATATTCTCATATGTTCCAATTTCAAAACTTACTAGAAAGCTACAGGAGTCAGTGCCAGTATGGTACAGGCATAAGGAGAGACATATAGATTAATGGAACAGAAATGAAAGTTCTCTACACTCTGGCAGAGTATAGAGGGTGGACTGTCAATGGTTAGAGATGATTATATGAGACTGTAGAAGGAAAAATTCTTAGGAAACTATACTAAATTATCCAGTTGAGAGATGAAGAAGACTGAACTGTGACAAGGGGTAAGAGAGAGGAACCACTGAAAATAACTCCGTGGTTTCTAGCTTGGGTGACTGTTAATAGAATAATGACATTTTCTAACAGAAAATATGGGAGAAATAGCAGATTTTTTGAGATGAGAAACAGGACAATGAATGATTTCAGATTTTCTGAATTTAAGCAGCCTGTGAAGCTTTCCAGAGTGGCTTGGCAATACTAGTCAAGAGGTATGGGCTAGAGATATAAATTTGGGATTCAGGCGCTTGCAGGTATTAACTGAAACTGGAGGAGGTGAGATTCTCTGTAAGGGTCAGAGAGACAAAGAGATGCGTTGAGCACAAAGCATTAGGGAATTCCTACATTTAAGGGGTAGGCAGAAAAAGAGGCACAATTAATGGAGGTTGAGAAATAGCTGGAGAGGTAGGAGAACTAAAAGAGCTTGAAAGGCAGACATTTCTAGGAGAATGTGCACCCGACACACCCATCAATAAAGTACTTATTATGATACTTTCAGTTGCAAGTAGCAGAAATCCACTTGAGCTAACTTAAGTGGAAGAGGAGAATTTAATAAATGGATTCAGGAGTGTTTCACTCAATCTAAAGGCAGACCGTGTGGCTGGGCCTCACAGGGGGCTAGAATCAGGAACTGGACAGCTGTCAGGCACCAAGGGGGATGTCTGCTCAGTTCTCTAAGCAAGTGCTTCATTTATCTCCCTGCAGACTCTTTGCTTTTGCCCACCTCACAGTGTCTGATTTACCTATTGAGTAGTTCTCTGAATCCCAGTTCCAAGTCATTAGAAAAAGAATCTGATTGGCCCCAGTTGAGTCAGGTGTCCACCCATAATCCTATCAACCATGACCATGGTGGGGGATAAAGGAAGATACACAGAACAAACGTGGCAGCCATGATTCACTTCTGTGAATAAAGGTAGTAGTTCTCAGAGAAGAACTGCTCTGAATTTGGCAGAAATCCCCAAAGATATCTACTCCAACCTTAATCAAAGTGACTAAACACAGATTTAGTTGCCCATTCATGGAGGCATTAATTAAAAGGAAAGTTGAGAGAACCCTGACTCGTTTTCTCTCCTCTCTGTTCCTATTTCCTTTCTTAGCTCAGAGGGAAAGTTTCATTAATGTCCTTGTGGGTTTCTCCATTACAGAGACAAGAATAAAAGAAATTGCTTGTGAAATGCCTTGACATCCTTAGGACAAAGGATCTATACAAATACCAAGGATTTTTTATTTTTTTCTAGGGAGAGCTAGAGCTTTCCTGTTGTTTTTGCCTTTGGCTGGGTCTCATTGATTTCCCAAATTGTACTTGCTGCTTTCTGGCTTTCATTAATCAAACTGCCACCTGTGATAGACTGCTGGTTCCACATCTTATTCTGATTAATTCCATTCTCACATTCACCTCTCTGGCACAGTTAGCAGTGGGTGATTTGCTAGGGGCAGAGCGTGATGGGAGATGACTAGAGATTTGGAGTAGTGGAGTCTTCTCCTGAATCTGATTGAGTCTATCTGTTAACAGAAATACTCCGCCCGCCCCACCCCATTCCTTCCAGTTCTAAGAATAGCAGTACCAGCTGTACTTGCCTGAGCCATATCTAAATTAATAAAATAAAGTGGGATTATTGACATTTTCTTGCTTCAACTAGCAAATGTGCATCTTTGAATTTTTATCAACTAAAAATGCTCTTATAATGGAACATTCACAGAAATGGGCTTGACATAAAAATGATAATGCACACTTTACTCATGCTAATTATGCATTTGTAGTCCTCTTATTTATGTTGTTCTTTTATCTATTTTGCATTTTAGAAATTAGTATTAAACTAAGGCAGTTATAGGAGAGCAATGTAACTTAGTAGTCAGGAAAGGGGTTTTGTGGTCAGACTTGTGTCTTATTGCCAGTTCTACTACCTAGGACCTAGGTGACCTGGGGGAAATTATTTAACCTTTCTGAGCCCTCCTTTTCATACCTGCTATTATGCTCTTTCGAGGTTTAAATGATACATGCAAAGAATGCACCATTAGTATCTGACACACAGCAAAGGCTAATTAATGTTAGTTCAAAAAAGGTGTTTTGGTGAGGAGAGAGTGACTTCTCAGCCACACTGTTCAGCATCTTTGTTTCAGATGTCGAGATAGAAGAAGAGTTTAATATGCGGATAAACCCAAGAGAGATCTGGGAGCCTGGTTTAGCAGGGGAAAATAGTGGACTACATGCTGGTGGAAATGGGGTCAAGCTCTCTTTTGCATCACATAGGAGAGTGTGAAAGAATTAACAGTTTGAGAGCCGGCACATTCTTTACACTTGGGATTGAGCACATCTGAAGGTCTCAGGGGCTGGTCCACCACTGTCTATTTGCGTGAAGGCCTGAGGAGGCTCCTGGGCAAGAACTCTTCCAGGTTTGAGGGACTGGAAGCTGCAGGCCAGGCTCAGTGAGGGAGGAGACATTGAATGCATCTGCTACTCAAGCGTCCTGTGGTCCAGACTGTGGGTCTCATGCTTAGACTAAGATTAAAAGATAAATGACCTTCATTTACACCTTTGTTGGATATTCAGAGCACAAGGCCACATGGCTTTGTAACCAGCTTAATATTACAAATCAGGGTGAACTAAACTTTTCCCCTTGAGAAAACTCCTAGAACCTAAACAAGTCAAAAACACGGTAGCCTGAGCAATGCACTTGATCACTAAGAAAATGAAACAGCAGAAGGAGAAACAGGTGAGAAATTGGTGGCTGGGAGGACCAGTTCACAAACACAGGCAAGACCAGGGGTGGGAGCTGCCGTGCTGGGGGTATGGATGGAGTGAAGGAAATGCCATTTCTGGCTGTGGCTGTGATGCTAATTTTACCCTCTTAAGATGTAGCCTTGGAAATAATCTGCACCTAACAAATGTTTGTGGAATAAATTTCTATTAATTAAGCAATTTATATGTATTATACTTGCATATTGCCCTTTTTTATTTATTTTGCTTCTAGGGATTAATATTGAAGTTAAAAAGTTCAAAGGAATCTGCATGGCATAAACATGGGCTTTGGCATCTGAGAGGGACTTGGGCAAGTTACTTCATGTCTCCATGCTTTTTTAATTTTATCTATAAAATAGGATTATTGGGATATCTAATTGGATGATGTGTGAACGTGGGCCTGACCCTAATAATGGAGTTTTCTGCATAGCAATAAGCAGTCATAAATCGCTTAGCAAGGATTCATGTATACAATTGCTTTTCCCTCTTCTCATTGTTGAAGATAGAAACATAAAAAGTAGAATTCAAAATTAATGTAAAATTAATGAGGAAAGACATCTGCAATGAGAGGAGCAATTTGATTCATTTGTGTAATAAATTATAATAATTTAATTGTGAAGAATGTGCCTCATACTTATTTAATACTTTCCAAAGTTTTTAGCAGTTCTAGGTTCACTTAGGTAGGTGCTCAGTAAATACATACTAATGGTATTGACTTGGGGTGCCCCTCACAATTTCAGATAATAATAATAATGCAGTAAAGCCACTGACTAGGAGTCAGGAGAATTGGGTCAAGACCTAGTTTTGCCACTAATTAGCCATGTGACCTTGGATAAGCCTTCAGGGCTTAGCATATTCTTCCTTAAAATAAAGAGTTTCCTCCAAATTCTTTCCAGGTTGAATATTCTATATTTTTACATAGCCTCTGAAGACCTAGAAGAGTGTTTTTCATGAGGGACAAAAGGAGCATAGAAAGCACATAGGAGGGCCCCAATATGAAAATTCACAGTATCATGGGCACTAACACTATGTGAGAATCAGAGAAATAATAACAGCATGAACAACCATTTGAGTGCTTATCAAGTATCAAGCACTGTGCTTAGTGCTTTACAAACATTATTTCATTTCATCCTTACAATAACCCTGTGAAATAAGTATTAATAGTCCAAATTATAGCTAAAGGAAACTGAGTTTTAGACACTAAAAATTTTCAGTGACCACTTGCCTCATATACTAACCTGAGAATCTGGTTTGCCCTTATTAACAAAGAGAACTGAATTCGGTATTGGAATTATGTCCATAGCCTTGGTTTGTTTATCATGGTTCTTAACCTTTATTGAGCTACAGATTCCTCAGGGAATGTGATGAATGTTATATGGACTGCAGCAGAAGTCACAGACCCTTTGAAGCACTTTTATTGTTTAGAACATCTCTCAGATAAAGAGACAAATTCTGCCCGTGATCTTTAATGGCAGCCTGAGAGGATCCAAGAACATCTCAAGTAACTGTTCAGACAGTGCTTCAAAGATTACCAAGGTGATAAAAATCCTTGCCACTATTATCCTTTCAGGATATCACGTTTTCTCATTTCTTAAGTCTCCTTCCACCCATGAATCTATTTCACTGAGGCTAGAGTGCTTACCTTGGAGCAATAAAAGTTAAATCATTTGTGCTAGATTATTGCATTGTTTTTGATCTCCTTCTCCATGGGCTTCAATTCTAGATCTTTACCTCATCCGCCCTGGATTCGGTGAGTAGAGATGATTACTTTATACTTACAGATGATGCAGGACCTTATTTGCATTAGTCTGAACTACATACTGAGGGAAACCATTAGAGTTTGAAGCAGGGGAAATATGACCTGATCAGATTTGATTTTCCAAAATGGCACTATGACTACAGGAGGAAAAGGCTTGGAGAAGATTCAGAACTGGCAGAGTAAAACTAAATAGGAGCCTTAGGTCATCCCATTTCCCTTTGAGCTCCATGAAGGAGAGACCTTGTAAATCTTTCTCTTGATGGTGTCCACAGCACCTAGCACAGAGCCTAGTACAGGGTAGACTGTTGAATTAATCAGTGATCAAATAAAGAACTAAAAGCTCCTTGAAGGCAAGAAGAGTTCTTTGTCACTGATCAATTCATGAAAGGCTCCTATTTACCAAGAATGGTCTTGGTGCAAAAAGGGCAAAGTAGCACAGCATCATTTTCAGTAAATTATAAACTCCTGAAAGGCAGCAGCTGTAACTAGTTTTCTTTGCATCTCTGCTTGCTCTTCCTCCTAGCACCTAGCACAGTTATTTGTACACAATAGACTAGTAACAAATGTTTACTGAATGAAAATTCTATTTGTAGGCTAGTAGAGTTTTTTTTTTAAGCCAACTGCTGAAACATCATTTTCCACATTCTTAGATCTTTCTACAATTACCAGTCCCTCTTAGTGGGGCTGATTCTAGAGTTACAACAATGAAAACCTGAAAGAAGTAGAAACAAAGAATGCCCAGGTTGGAGAAGGCTTTAGAGGTCATCTGTTCCAACTCCCTGTACTGTGAACAACAGTACAACTACTGTGGGTATTGCTTACTATTTTGGTCTCATGCTTGACCCCCGTGTTTGACTTCACTGAGCTCTGTCCTCATTTCTTTCCAGCTCTGAGTTGTGCACATCTGTATGACTCTACTACATTCATTTGAAAATATAAAAATAGGATGAATTCCTGGTGTGATGCAGTGACTGTCATTCATCTTGGCTCAGATCAACTTCTTTCGCATTACTTAAAGGAGGGCCTTCTGGGTCAGGAAGTGCTGAGAGTTCTACAAGTAAGAATGTACAATCAGTATGTTTGGGGCTTCTTTGTGGGATTTTGCAGAATGTGCCACTTGCCCCTCCCAAGTACTTTAATAAGCAAAGCAAAGGCAGCTAGGGTGGATGTTGGGACTATGTAAATTCACTAGTTAATAATTTCATCATTAATATAGCATTCCTAAGCTCTCCAGTGGAATTTTTATACCTCGTATCTATGAAATGCTTCCATAGATCTTTTTTATTTTGGTCAGTGCTTGTTTCTCCATTTAAGTTCTTTAGAATGTCACTAATGAACACTTACCCTGTGACAAGCACTGTGATTTGTGTGATGGGCCATGCAAACAAGTATAGGGTTTGCCCCTGTAACAGAATGTTTGGGTTGCCAGCAACAGAAAAATTGACTAACTTGTTGCAAGGCTATCAGGTTGTTCAAAGAAAAGCTAGAGTAGCAGGCTTGACTAGAACAGGATCTGGTAGATCTAGGGGGCCAAGTTAGCAGAAGACAGACAACTTCCCCAGGACACTGCCACTAGAACAAATCAACTGTTTTTCCCTATGTTTGTGACACTTTGTTCAAGTTTCAAAGCCCTGGGAAAGAATTCCAACTAGCCTTTAGTCACTTATTTACCCTTAGGGAGAGGAAGTGCAGAAAGCTTTGATAGACTGTCCTATCAAGACCACACACAATGGAAGAAAGATAACTTCCCAAAAGAGAAACAAGTTTCTGTTTCTAAAGTAGGAAAATGGATATGGTAGCCAAAAACCAACATATGACTACTACAGCTGGTTTCCCTGAAGATTTTACAATTGGGCTTGGAAGATGTCACATATGCTCATGAAGAGTTAAAGGGATAGGGTTGAATAGCCAAACAAATTAACAGCACAAATACCTCAAAGTAATGGTCTGATTAAATCTCATATATTGCATAAATAGTCATACTGAGGATAAAAGCTGTGAGTTTAGAGAAAAATAAGTGACTAGGGAAACTCAGGCAGCTCTCACAGAGAAAGAGCAATTTAAGCTGGGCATGGTAAGATGAGTAGAATTTGACTAGGTGGGGTGTTGTTCATCAGGTATTCACTCCTGGATAGATTTAAAATAGAAGGTCCACTTGAGGACACGGGGAGGGGGAAGGGTAAGCTGGGACGAAATGAGAGAGTGGCATGGAAATACATACACTACCAAATGTAAAATAGATAGCTAGTGGGAAGCAGCCACATAGCAAAGGGAGATCAGCTCTGTGCTTTGTGACCACCTAGAGGGGTGGGATAGGGAGGGTGGGAGGGAGATGCAAGAGGGAGGAGATATGGGGATACATGTATTCGTATAGCTGATTCACTTTGTTATAAAGCAGAAACTAACACACCATTGTAAAGCAATTATACTCCAATAAAGATGTTAAAAAAAAAAAAAAGAAGTTCCAAGGTTAGAATAGTTCCTGGAATTAAGTGCAAATACTAATTATTGAACAGCAAAAGATAAGACATACAGCATACTTAGAATACAGTCTTTCCCACAGTAAGTACTTTAAAAAATGTTATCTATTGTTATTAACATTATTATCATCATTATAAAACTATTCTTCCAATTATACATCACATGGATTTTTATATGTCTCCAAGAGTATATATCTCTGCCTTATATGTTATAGAGTCTGATATAAACATCTGCCAAAGACTGTGTCCCTGAACTGATTGAAAACTGATCTCTGGGACTCAGATTTAAAAGAGCAGCCAGGGCAGCTATAACTAGATTTTCACCTAAATTAGCCAGGATATTTTCAGATGCACCAGGTTGATATAACCATACCTTCTCTAGCTCACTGTTCTAGTGTTGTCACTCTCCCTGACAACACATCCTTATTTGTGTCAAATCAAGTTATTCTGCTGTAGTATTTACATTGCTAACCCCTGTAGAAATGGAAAACAATCTGTCAGCCTCCTCCTCATAATAATTCATACACTTGAATGCTATTGTCACTTTTGGCTTCTTCCTCTCCGAGCTAAAAACACCCTGGCTCCTTTCATCTTTCTTTACAGCGTTCCAGCTTTTAAAAACGCCGTTGTTGTTGTTGTTGTTGCTTTATTTCAGGATCAGTTTCTCCACATCCCCTTTTATACTTACTAGAACAAAATTATACAGAGTAGGTGATCATAGGGAGTTCCCATGAATAGGCCAAGAGGCCTCTCAAGAAATAATAATGAACAATTGTGGAGTGCTTATTATGTCCCAGGTATTGTGCTGAACAATTTACATACGTCCTTTAGTAGTCAAAATACTTCTAAGAATTAACTATTATTAACCCTATTTCAAACGTATGCAAAGTTTCAGAGCTAGTAAATGGATACACAGGACAGTTATTAGATCTGTTCAATACCAAAACCTGTGCTTTTAACCCCCATGTTATATTCCAGTCTGTTGAGTTTGGGACCATGGTAACAAACAGATGATTGGATGATCAAGGCCCCAAAATGCTCTACTTTAGAGCAGTGCTTCTCCCATTTTTCCCACCCTAGTATTCAGAAGACATGGGGAGAATCACTACGTAGTCTATCAGAAATGGGAGAGATTCTTGGAGAATTCATCTTTTCTTTTAAAAGTTCATGTATATCTTGTATTCCATTTAATAATATATTCATGTTTATTCAAATATAAAAAAGTTAAAATTACAAACACCAAAGTAAAATTGAATCTCTAAAAAGGAACATCATATTTATGACACTTAGAGTTCTCTAGGACTATGGGAAGCCCAAATGGAGAATTAGAGCCATAGCACTGGCTACAATAACTTTAGCATGGGAAATATTTCAAAGAAGTTGTAATGCTTTTCCTTAGAACCCCTCTCCAATCATCTTAGCAAAGCACCATAAGAGATCATGCATCACTCAGAATTACATCCTTATGTGCCCTCTAATATACACTGTTTGCAAAACACCTGCTAATATAACTCAGTGCCTATGGTATGGGGTTGTTTAGAATAATCTAGGCAACATTTTAGGGACATCTACCTAAAATGATGATTGTCATTTTTAAATGATTGATCTGTTGTTGCCTTTCATAGTGGTAATAATTAAATATTATGGAAGAAGTGGCTGTTAGGCTCATTCTGAGTTTGCAACTATAGTGTGAAGTTAAAAGAGAAGGAAAATGTTTTCTGCTTCATCACCCTACTTTCATGGTAGTATTAGTGGTATCAGTAGCTCTCCGTGAGTATTGGTTGTTGGAGCAGGGAGGAAAGCCTGCACTGAACTCCTCAAGTTTGGCCCCAAACAAGGGTGATATTATAATCTATCATTCAAACTGAGGCATTCTGGAGAAAGAAAGGGGGCACTATTAATAATTCGGCCCAGACAACAGTCATAAACTGGGACTGTTCTGGGCAAGGTGGGACACACGGTCACACTACCCATAACCAATTCTTCACATGGAGTTAAAGGCCAAGGATAGTTGATTATACTAAAAACCTAATGTTATCCTATCTAATTTCAGGTTGCTTTTTGGTGACACTTATGACTAATTTTTAGATTTGGGTGAGAGCTGTGGGCTCTCAAATTTAAAAAAGCCCTCTGGGGCTTCCCTGGTGGCTCAGTGGTTGAGAATCCGCCTGCCGATGCAGGGGACGCAGATTCGTGCCCTGGTCCGGGAAGATCCCACATGCCGCGGAGCAGCTGGGCCCGTGGGCCATGGCCACTGGGCCTGCGCGTCCGGAGCCTGTGCTCCACAACGGGACAGGCCACAACAGTGAGAGGCCCGCGTACCGCAAAACAAACAAACAAACAAACAAACAAATAAATAAATAAATAAAATTAAAAAAAATAAAAAATAAAAAAGCCCTCTGCCCCACCCCTGCCAATTCCTGTACCAATGTGACTTTCTCCTTTCCATACCTTAGGTGTTTCTGTGTATGTCTACTTACCAAAAATTACATCTAAACTAGCAACATCATTGTTTATTCATATCCAATTTATGTTCTATTTTGACCATGGGATTTTTTTTCAGCAATAAAGTGGTTAGTCACTTTCTCATCTTAAAACTCAGTATGTGTGTGTTTGCTCCTAATTGTACCCTGTATAACTATTGAATTTCCATTTTATTTTTGAAGGAGTTTTTCAAAAACAATTTACAGTAAATTTGATTCCTGTCTTTTAAAGTGTTGGTAATCCTTGTCAAGTTAATCCAGATGGCATCTTAATTAACCGGACTGCTTAATGTGACACCAATGAAAAAGCCTTCCAAGGTCACTCTAATTGCCATAACAGATAAACTCTCAAATCTCAGTGATTTAACAAAATAGAAGTTGTTTTTTTTTGTTTTTGTTTTTGTTTTTTACTTCGGTCAAAACTAAAATAGTTATTCCTAACCAGCAGGTTGACTCTCCTCTGAGGAGTGATCGAGAGACCTAATTTTATTTCACCTTATTGTTATTAGGCTAGGCATGGAGATGGTACACATCACATCCAGCCATCGTCTATTGGCCAGAATTTAGTTGTATGACCACACCTCCTGAAAGAAGTTTTGGAAATGTAGTCTAGCTGTAGTTCCAGAAAGAAGAGGAAATAGGTTTGGTGAACACCTAGGCATTCTATGCCACAGAAGTGATTTTTCTATACTATTTGCTTGGCACATCGAGCAAGAATTGTACTTAGTAAGATAAGTTCAGAACCTAGTCTGTACCATATCTCCTTAGTGTGCAAATAGCATACATCCTTAAGCTTTATTAAAGTCCTTGCAGAAGCAACAGATCAAACAGAGTCGGGTACAGCCTTGAATAATTCACTTAATCTTTATGAGCCTCAATTTTCTCAACTGTAAAATTTAGGCAGAAGTACCTAACGCCATTCCTGGCACATAGAAAGCTCTGGTAGTTGACTATTTCTTATGGTTTCACAAGGGAATACGCTATACACCAGTATTTGATTCATTGTAGTTTTTGTTTTGTTTTGTTTTTGTAGTATCTTTCCTATCAAGGAAGCTAAATTAACTGGTTTCTAATGGACATAAGGCATAATATTACCTTTCCCAGTGCCCAGGGCTTCTTTCAGTCCTCCAAGAGTTATCAAGCAATAACTGACGGCCCTAATGCCACCTTATGCCTGCAAGTTCCTACTGATTATCTATTTATCAATTCATGGTTCAATTATTTCTTTATTCTAATCAGGAAATTTCCATTTTCTCTTATTAAAAGCACTTTATTCTGGGTTATCTCAGAGTTCCTTCATCAGATACTTTTATAAGATACAGTAGATACTAGTTCAAGAATTACTGCCAATAACAGTTGTAAATTGTTCAAAATCAAGAACTGTCTCCAGGCCAGATTCCCATTAGACATTGTTTTCTGGCAGTGTATACACTGTCATTTTTATTTTTACATTTCCCTTCAGGAAATAGAATGTCATGGGCTTATACATATAATAGAGGAGGGAGGGAAAAACATACAATAATAGGCACTTACCTACATTAACTCATTTTTTTCCAGTTCTATTGAGATATAATTGACATATAACATTATATTAGTTTAAGGTATACAACATGATGATTTGATATATTTATATATTACGAAATGTTCATTATGAAATGAACATTAAGTTATTTTATTCTCACACATATAATCCTATTAGGTATTGGCACCCTCGTTTTAATAAAATGAGTAAGCCAAAATTCAGAGAGATCGGTTGACTTGTCCAGCTTTGAGGGAAGCTTTAGGTTTTACAGGAAGACACATGCTCCTTTCTAATCCAGAGTTTCTCAAGGTGTGTTCCAGGTGCTATAGACTTTCAGAATCATCAGAGGCTCAAGCAAGATCTAGGGGACCAAACTCTTGGAGGGTGTATCTCAGAAACCTGCATTTTAAACAATCATCGCAGGTAATGTTGGAGCCATAGTACAAACTGGCTGGTCTCTACCACTGTTATCCCTACTAAACCTACTGCTCCACAGAAATCGGTCTAGCTGAGGTATGCTATGACCTGCTGCAACTAACTCCAATGGACATTCTCACTCCTGATTTTAAAGTCTCTCACCTTCATTTGATGATACTGATCACTCCCTTCTTGAGAATTCTACCTTGGCTACCAGGAGTAGCAATTCCTGCTCATGATTCTACATGCTTTCTTTTCTATCCTCTACACAAGTCCTTCTTCCGCCTACACTTTAAATGCTGATATTCTCCAGAGTTATGTCCAAGGCCTACTGTTCCCCTCATTCATACTCTCTTCCCACAGGGTTGCTACGACCTCTTACCTGCTGTTTGCTTTTCCTGCCCAGAGATTCACACACACCTACCCACTGATCCATTACTTCAATATGCAACATACCCCAAATAGAACTAATCATTCACACACATGTACTGAACCACTTTACTTTTGAAAGGAATCTATTAAACTCTTTATTGAAATATACATCCTGAAAAGAGCACAAGTCATAAGCTTGGATCACATATCAATGAACTTCCAGAAAGTAAACACACCCATGTAAGCAGCACCCACATCAAAAAAATAGGCCAATAAATACCGGCAGCCAGTAGCCCTCCTCATGACTGCTTCTAATCACTATCCTCCGCATTTTAAAAGTATTGCTATCCTGACCCCTAATGCCATAGATTAATTTTGCTTGTTTTCAAATATCATATAAATGGAATCATAGAGTACATGTTCCATTTGTACCTGGCTTCTGTAACTCAATAGTATGTTTATGAGATTCATCCATGTTGCTGTATGTAGCTGTAGCATGTTTATTCTCATAATTATGTGATATTCTATTATATTAGTAAATCACAATTTATTTTTCCATTCTGCTACTGATGGACTTTTCTCTTATTTCAACTTTGGGGCTATTATGACTAGTGAAGCTGTAAAATTGTCATACATGATTTTTGGCAAACATATTACATATTTTTGTTAGGCATATATCTAGAAGTGGGATTTCTGGCTCAAGGTTATGTGTAAGTCTGACCTTAATGGATATTTCCAAACACTTTTCCAAAGGATTGTGCCGATTTATAATACTACCAGCAGCATACGAAAGTTCCAATTCTCCCATCCTCATCAACACTTGATATTGCTTGTCTTTTTTTTCATTTCAGCCATTCTGGTGGGTGTGCATTTAATTTGCAGTTTCCTGAAGACTAATCACTAATCATTTTTGCAAGTTCTGTTTCATTAGATTGGTGCTAGAACTAGAAATCTGGGCCTCATCTATGACTCTCTCCTTCCCTTACCCTCATATGCTAATTTTACCACATAAATACTTCTCAAATCCTTCAGCTCACTGCTATCAATTAATTCCAAAACCTTCATTCAGAGCTTCATTACTTCTCAATTTGTTTACCTCCATGGCCTCCTAAGTAGTTTTCCTTCTCTTAGTCCCCAAATAAATCATCCATAAAGCTATCAGAATGATCTACTCTAAACCAGAATCTGCCATGTTTCTGCCATGTTTAACCATTTCCATTTCCATTTCCCCACCTCCTCTAAAAGAAAGCCTAAGCCTCTGAAAATAGCATATAAGACCCACCAGTGTCTGGCTTTTTTGTCCTCCCATTTGGCCTCATTGCTCATTATTTTCACTACTATCTCCACACTCCAATGCCAAATTTTCTTCCTAGTGTCTCTTTTCCTCAAAAAGTGCTGTATCTTCCACTTTCTCACTTCAAAATCCATCTCATACATCCTGCTCTGCTCCTAGAAAAGTTTCAGTTTACACTAAGTCAAAGAAATGGTTGCTAAAACCTTGAGGTATTTCCTCTTCATAGGATGTTTATATTTTAATGGAGACTGAAACACTAGTCTCTAATTGTGGAATTTCTAGCATTAGTGTGCATGTGAAATAAAAACAAAACTACACCATGAAGCTTGCACTCTATACATAAAAGAAGCCCTGTGAAATAACAATTCTTAAGTATATTTAGGAAAGAATAAATCTGTAGCCTTAAGTAAATCATTACACTAAATTCCAGATGGATCAAAGGTTTAAATATAAAAAAAGAAACCAGAAGAATGTTAAAAGAAAATATCTTTTAAGATAAGGTGATCATATGGAAAGCCTTTCTAAACATCACAAAAAAGAAGCTATGAAAGAAAAGATGGATAAATTTGATTCCATGGGGGTAAATAAAACATGAATGTAAAAAGAAAAAACATTATAAATACGACTGAAAGACAATGGTAAACTGAGTGTGGGGCACTAAGTTCTCTAACCATAGTTGTTGCCTGCTATAACTGGTACAGCCTTTGTGGAGAACAGTGTAGCACTTTGTGCCAAAATATAAAATGTTCATTTACTGAGCAATCGCATTTTGGCGTCATTAAGATGGTGATATATATTGATGGAATGTTTATGGCTTATTACTGAATGGAGGATAAGTAGATTATAGGCTGATTTTAAAGCAATTTCATTTGTGTATAATTATTAAAATGATATATGTATATAACATTATATATATATATAACTCTGTGTGCTTATGCACAGAGAGGTGGAGATCTTCGAGGACCGTTAGATTCTTTTTTTTTTTTTTTTTTTTTTGCGGTACACGGGCCTCTCACTGTTGTGGCCT
>NW_006790386.1:131197-133315 GCF_000442215.2 Lipotes vexillifer | reverse complement strand
CGGGCCTCTCACTGTTGTGGCCTCTCCCGCTGCAGAGCACAGGCTCCGGACGCGCAGGCTCCGGACGCAGTGGCCATAGCTCACGGGCCCAGCCGCTCCGCGGCATGTGGGATCTTCCCGGACCGGGGCATGAACCCGCGTCCCCTGCCTCGGCAGGCGGACTCTCAACCACTGAGCCACCAGGGAAGCCCAAGGACCATTAGATTCTAAGGCACGAGGACAGAGACACTATTCTCTCTTGCCGTGCCTGTCACACAGTAGGTATTCAATAAGTATGTGAGGGAGGAAAAGGGAGTGAAGGAGGAAGGAATGGAAAAATTATTTGTCAAAATGTTTATATTGGTTTATAGGCTTTGGGTTGTTTTTACTTTTAATATTGTACTTTTCTATAGGTCCTTGATTTTTTTCCTCCATGGAGCATGTATAATTAGAAAAACAATAACAAAGCTATTTTTAATAAATAAAAGCTTTGTAGCTGGATAATTATTGGTCAGATGCGGGGGATGTGTGAGAGATCCCAGAGTAGTCCAAGCCTGAGGAGGAAGGGCTTTCACACAGCCAACCAGCGAGAATGGGTTTTCATTTCAATGGTAGATCAGTGCTCTCTTGCCACCAAAAAAGGTAACCACTTCATCCTCAGGAAAAACAGGAGACCTTCACCCTAAACATGGCACGTGGTGCCAACAGTTCCCAAAGCCTGCTTTCCTGTGCCAGTGGAAATCCCTTGAGCAAGCTAGATTCACCTCGTCCTCTTTGCAGAGGTCCTTTGTCAGTATTAGCTTGTCTCATGGGATATGCTTTGCTGATCTAAAGTCATCTTCACCCTCCTTCCTCTCTCCCTGCCCGCCAATAACCTCCTGTGAAGTTTTTCCCTCAGTCACCGATTTCCATCTTTTAGGTAACCTAGGCACATAATCCAGTTCTTGTTTCTACAACAGACAAAAAGAAAAATGTCCGCCTGCCAGGAGAGGAAACAGGATGCTAAAGTAGTGCCTCGTTGCCCCACATAAAGTGCTTCTGTCTGGATCTTCTCCCAGAATTCTTAGGAGAAGAGGCTGCTGCCAGTGGGGTATGCCTTTTCAGATGGATTTGGCAAGTCAGAGATAGTCTCACTTCCCTCTGTGCTGTGGGAACACTCAGGCCAAGTTACAGGAATGTGGTCTCTTTGGGGTTTGCCCTTGAGAATCTGAGGCCAGTGCTTTGGTGTGTTATCTGCCCAAGGCTCGAGACAGCCAGGCTCCAGTCAGCTCAGTTGGGTAATTCAGCACTTTGCTTGCAAAGGCCTTTCCAACCTGACCCCTAATGTTGACAGAGATCACCTATTTCTTTCTAAGTGAACAAGAAGCCAAGTTTAGTTCCAGGGCACTTTTTCAAGCAATTGGTCTTGAGCATAGAAAACGAATGCACTTTGATTTGACATCTTAATATATATTCTCAATACTTATTTCTGTATTGGTCAGTGTTTCTTTGGAAATAAGAATGGGTGCTTTTTTTCCCCTATCAAACTTCATTTTTAAGTTTAATTTTAATTTTTTAACCCTGTGTCCCTGTCTGCTTGGTGTTTTGGAGTTACAACTGTACTTTTGCTTCTTGTGCAACTGATTTAGTAGCTTAAGGAAACGATCAGGACTATCCTTACGATGGCTGTTGCTTTTTGTTGTTAGGGTTCTTTCCAAGAATGGCATTTTCCCCCTAAGTATTCTTTTGACATGGAACTTTTGGACATGGATATATTAAGACATATAGGGGCTTTAGGTAAAACCCCTCTTTCCTTGCAGGGTGGGGAGCTGTGGGCATTTCTAGTAGAGGAGGGTGGATGAGGACCTCATCACTGGTCAGTGAGCCCGGGTGCCCCTGCCAAAAATGGACTCAAAGTAGCTCAAGGAATTAGAAGACTTGGGGAAGGGGTTTGGGGGAGGAGGTGACACAGAGTAGAAAAAAATCCCTGAAGAACTAAGTTTTAGGAAGGGGGAAACAAGGCAGCTTTGGAGACCACCCAGTCTAGAAGGAGGGCATTAAAAGCTGTCACAATTCTCTTTCTCTCAGTGGCTCATGTTTCTGCTTCTCTGTGTGTGCCCCAAACTGTATATTCTCTTCTAGACAGAAATGACTTTCCCT
>NW_006790386.1:97996-131160 GCF_000442215.2 Lipotes vexillifer | reverse complement strand
CCCTACCAGGTAGGGGAATGTCCTCTGGCAGCACAACCCTGTGTTCCAAGCTTTCTCAGGATCAAGTAAAAACTGCCTCCTCTGAGCCTGCCTGTGTAACTATGCACCAAGTCCCTGGTCAATCACTGAGGCAGGGGAGCTGAGGTCCTGTGAATGGTGCATTGCTGGTCAGTCCTCCACCTGCAGACCAATCATGGGGGCCAAGGAGGCAGGGTCATGAGGTCTTGTGAGAAGATTTCATTTCTTCTGCTCTCATTTCAAGGATTTGTTAAAGGGGTTCCCCAGGAGCAGGGTAGTGCTGGATGGACTCCAAAAGTCCACTGCAACTCTCCTACGGAAGACCCTTCAGTGGCTCCCCACTCTACAGAACGTTCCTCACAAGCATGCTTGTCTTCCTCTGGGTCTGCCTTTGTATTTTCATGCCCTCCTCTGTGGTTCTGAAAGAATTTCAGTTCCTCAGTCAAGCCATTCTGTTCCCCTCTGCACTCCTCTGTCTCATCCGTTAAGCACACTCCTGTGTAACTTTGAAGGTTCCATTCCAGTGTCACTTCCTTGGAGAGACATTCCTGCAATTCTTCATCCTGTGGGTCACCATGACTTACTGTTCACATTACTGTAGTTCTTAGGACTCATAATCGTTTGTTTATGTGTTTTACTCTCTCCTCCTCCAGACCAAGGGATACATTGAGCTCTATTCATCTTTGTATTCAGGGCCTAACACAGTCATTGGCACTTCCTAGATGTCTATAAAATGTGCAGGTGAATAAATTAATGGAAGGTGAGGGAGGGGAAAAAGGAAAACCCTTGAAATCTGACCAAGTTTGTAAGTGCTTCAGAAAAGAATTTATAGAAAGTTCTATAATTCCAAAGCTTACATCATCAAAGCAGTTTGTATTGGAGCCATGTTTGTAAACTGCAGGGCAGTAGTTGCAGAGCAATCCCCAACATTGTGTTTAAATAATTAAGCTACACCTAGCAGCTGGTGTGCTGGGGGTAGGGCAGCAGGGGAGGCAGCTTGGAGCAACTGAGAGATGTAATTGAGGATAAGAAAATCACAGGATTTCAGACAGAGGAAAGCATATGTTTTGCATTTTCCAGGGCAGTTCTGATTTTAAACATTCTGTCCCATTGTCTCCATAAACATACTAGTTTCTGTTAGATTGTTGTTCTGATATCTTGGCAGGGAAATATGGTAATATGTAAAATTAATCTCTCTGTCAAGTTTCTAAAAAAGAAAGAAAAGAGAGGCATGAAAGTGAAGGCACAAAGGGACTGAAGGGAATGATACGAATTTCTCCTAATTTGAACCTTTCAGAGAGTAGAATAGTCTGTTGATATGAGGCAGAGAGAAGCAAATTTATGGAAATTATTAAACATCCAATGTTATCATTTAATGATAAAGCATCAGGGTATCACATTTTACTGAGGTACTTGATATCTTAAATAAACACTCATTTTCACGAAGAAAAGCCTATTGTTTCCTTCTGTTTTTTGCCAGACTTATTGGAAGCCTGGACCCCAAATCAAAGAATTTCCACATGTTGATAATGATTTTTAATTTTTGGGAAAAATGAAACTAAAAATGGTGGTTCCTAATCCTAGAAGATCTTTTAAGTCTACTGAAGAGATACTCTACCAGTATCCTACCTCCTGTTCTCACTAGATTCTGGCTCTAGATAGCATTTAAGAAAAGCTTATGTGAAGGCATTTAAGAAAAGCTTCCCTGGGCTTCCCTGGTGGCGCAGTGGTTGAGAGTCCGCCTGCCGATGCAGGGGACATGGGTTGGTGCCCCGGTCTGGGAAGATCCCACATGCCGTGGAGCGGCTGGGCCCGTGAGCCATGGCTGCTGAGCCTGTGTGTCCAGAGCCTGTGTTCCGCAACGGGAGAGGCCACAACAGTGAGAGGCCCGCGTACCGCAAAAAAAAAAAAAAAAAAAGAAAAGCTTCCCAGGCAGTTCCAATCCAGAGGACTGCGCTCATAAACCAGAGTTTCTCAGGATATGGTTCTGATCTAACCCAGTCAGGGTCATCTGAATGCTTAAGAGAAAGCTGATTCTCAGGTCCTGCCTGGGGCCTACTGAATCAGAATTTCTGGATGGAAAGGTCAAGAATCTGCATTTAAAATATATTCCCCAGGTAAATCTCACGCACTCCATGAGAATGCATGGGTTTGGGACTCACAACTAATACATTTCTGATTTAGAATCAGTAAGTATTGATGACTAGTAATATATATATATAGAGAGAGAGAGAGAATCTTGATTAACCAGAATGCTCAGAGAATTGGGAACTCTAGTAAATTTAATTTTGCGGCAAATTCATCCTTAACAAAGAGGGCCTAATCATAAATTCTGAAATTTCCAAAATTTCCAGAACAGGCCTACCATGCTTTTATTTACAGGCAGGACCCATGAGCCTCCCGGGAAAGACCACCTTTAAGGAAGAGAAGTTGAAGAACCCAAACTTGGTCCAAAGGCAATAGGCTGATGCCAGATGGGAGGGCAAGCAGGGAGAGGGAGGAGGTAAAAGTAAGAGCTTTATTCACCAAAAAATGAAAAACAGTAAACATGGTTGATTTTCAACGTTGAGGGAGCTGGTTAAATGCACACTACAGCACAAAGGGAATGGTGGCTTCTGCTTGTCCAGTCTTCACCAAGATGGAGAAGTGGGAGGGGATTCACACATATGAACACTGAGAAAGTCAGAAGAAAGTCCACTGTGGCTAGAATTTGAAGGGAAGAGCATAGTGAGCCCTGTGAGATGCTGAAATGATAACATTCTTCCTAGCACATGAGATGTAAGTGCTAGGGACTTTCTGAAATCCTTGGGGGAGATTTTTGGAGTGGGTGGTTTTCTTGTGGATAGCAGATGTGCATCAAACTGGGGAAGTACTCCTTTGTCACTGTCTTCATGAGATTCATAATGCCTAAGGAAATAGGGATTGTCCATGGTTTCTTTGTTGGAAATCATTCTAAAATGCTGTCTGTGTTCCTACCATAGTAATTGGCAGTAAAGAAGGTCAACTTGCAGTGATAAGAAAGAACATCAGACTGGACATCAGAACCTAGTATTCTAATTTTGGGCTCTAATCCTGGGACTCATTTTCTGCTGTGAAGCTTTGAGCAAGCCTTAGTTTCCTTTGTGTTCTACCACCTAGGGTTCCGCTACGATTAAATTAAGTAATAAATGGGAAAGTGCTATAAAAATGTAAGGTGGACTGATTGTAATTGAATTTGCTCTTGACTGAGGAGGCTTGGTGATTAGTGAACAGTTCTCTTTAGAGCAGTTGTTTTAGGGGTTGTACCTAAATGCCTGTAGACTTGAAAAATATAAAGTATTCCTTTGTCCTGACCCTGGATATTATGATGTGGGGAAGGGGAGGTATCTATACATGTACTTAAAATTCTTCAGGTGACTCTTAGGGACATCAGAGGCTGAGAGCCACTGCTTTAGCGTGGAGGTCAGTGGTGACTGGACAGGGCACCTGAGTCCTTGCTCTGCTTCAACAAATATTTCTGTGCTGCAGGAGGAAACTTGGCAGGATCTTGAAAGGGTCACTAAACTCTTCACACTTCATTTTTCCCATTTGTAAAATGCCGAGCCGGACCAATCACAGACTCCTTTATTCAATGAGAATTTTACTTGGAAGCTTTAACATGTAAAACAAAAAAACCAGCTCTGCTTTGATTTCTGCTCAGCAGCCCCTAGAAGATTTCAGAAACCACTGGCCCGGATGGTTGATAATGTCCCTTCTAGCACTAGAATTCTGTTCAAGGCACAGAAAATTTTAATAAATTTGTACTGGCTCTATTCAGGAGGGTGGACGTTTCATGGTATATATATTCTGAGGACTGTGAATTCAGGCAAGTAGGCAGACAGAGCTGGACTTTAACCTGCTTTCTATCTTATCTTTTCCCTGCCCTGCTCTGTTTTTCAGATGCACTTGCCAACTTGCTGCCAGCTAGGTTTGGCCAAAATGATGCACTGGCAGGAGACTGGAAGACAGGAAAAAATGTAAACCAGAACATTTCAATCCTCTTTCTCTGTGTTGGGTGATGTCTCAGGAAGACAGAGGTTGTCTCTTCCCTCATTCCAGAGCCATCCATCTGGGGACAAAAGTGCACAGTTACCTCTTGACTCTAATACCACTGTTCTTCCCACTGTCCCACCAGCACCAGGGATGGTGGCAGCTTCTATCTGTGTCTGTGTGCTAACATCTATGTTGCCTAGCCACCACCTCTTTTGGTCTTTCAGTTCTTTCAACACCTGCGTAAAAAGTTTCCTGTATTAAGTCTCCGTCGATTGAACTACCTCGCAAGGACTCTCTTTTTCTGACTAGATCCTGACTGAGTTGGGTGTTGAAATTACCTCATAGGACCTTGAAAAACATGCTAAGGAGTTTGCATTTTATGCTTTAATGTTGGGAACATTGTGTTTAAGGAAAATGAGTGGTCCCAGTGTGGACACTGAACAAGAGAAACAAATGAGAGGACATGAGGAACAGCAAATGTTACCATAATACAATGGAACTGTTTCAGTATTCAACTTTATGATAAAATGTTTTACCCATTTCTGGCTTTTTTCTTCCTCAGGGAAAATTTATTTCTAGCACCTTGGGGGAATTCTGCCCCCAAATATCTTTTGGCTACCTGATCCACCCCCCTTTTTCACTTTGACTTTCAAAAGGAGGAGTCAGATGGCACATAGAGTGATTCACCATGTTAAAGGAATTCCATGGTAAAGGAAGTGAGGATAACTCAAGAAAAACAATTTCACTCCTAGGCATACACCCAAGAGAAACGAAAACATACATCCACACAAAGACTTGCATGGTAGTTTCTTAACAACATTATTCATAATAGGTCCAAACTGGAAACAACCTGCAGACCCATCAACTGGTGAGTAGATGAACAAAATGTATATATCCTCACAGTGGAATACTATTGAGCATTAATGAGGAACGGACTGACGATATATCCCATAATGTTGATGAACTTCAGAAACATTATGCTAGGTGAAAGATACCAGACACAAGAGACCACGTATTGTATGATCCCATTTATAGGAAATGTCCAGAAAAGGCAAATCTATAGAGACAGGAAGTAGGTTAGTGATTGCCTGGGTAGGATGGGGATGGTGAATGGTGGAGGGGAATTAACCCATAAAATTGCATGAGCAATCTTACTGGGGTCACAGAAGTGTTCTAAAATAGATTTATGCTGATGGTTGCCCAACGGGAAATGTACTAAGAAATCATTGAATCGTACACTTGATGTGAATGAATTATATGATATGTAAAATATGGTATGTAAAATTATATAAGATATGCCTAATAAAGTCATTTTTTAAAAGGAGAAAGGTAATAGGCAGCAGCACTGTTGTTAATCTATGCCTTTTTAGAAACCAATTCGTTAGTTACTATGTCACTTTCAGCTATATTACCCATGTAACTATGTTGTTTTCACAGACTTTCATCCCAAAACAGTGTCAAAAGCTTCACTAAAGTCTAAATAGATTATCATTAGTCTGGTACTCCTATGAACCCACTCAGTTCCATCAAAAGAAACAATACAATGTATGGTTCAGGCTCTGATAAATGTGTGCTGATTTTAAAAAAGGATCATTTTCTTGAGGTTCAGCACTTTAAACTCCTACCACTATCTAACCCCCAAAAGGCTCAGAGGTGGGTAGTCTAATACCAATTCCTACCAGAGGTTTGGGGAAATACTAACTGGTGCCGGATAGTCTGCACTTAGAGGTGT
The DNA here is from genome assembly GCF_000442215.2 of Lipotes vexillifer. Classification (NCBI taxonomy): domain Eukaryota; kingdom Metazoa; phylum Chordata; class Mammalia; order Artiodactyla; family Lipotidae; genus Lipotes; species Lipotes vexillifer. The sequence continues at coordinate 125,399 of NW_006790386.1, read as the reverse complement.
GTAAGAGAATGCTTGCTTTTATTCTCTGTACCCAATAGCTGGGAGATAGGTGATAAACAAATCCTTTTAAAAATAATTTCTGCCTAACATGGCAATAGCTTTAATTCCTATGATCTGGAGAATAAGAAGCCCTGTTTATCTCGCTGTGTGGTGGCAAGAGGGTGCTTGCTGTGAAAGTCTGCTGTTCATGACAAAGCTCAATGACTCACATAATAATCTATTGATTCTTCCCACACTGGGTTTGTCATTACCCTCAGATTAAAGCCCCCCTTCCTGACTTCAGTGTTCACAGATCTGCCATCAACAGCCTAGTGAGTATCGGACCATAATCTCTGAAATGACTGAGCTGGACATTTAGTTTCTTACTTTTATTATTCTTTCATGCTTTCTCTCTGGGAGGGAAAATAATAGGCCTCCACCTCTGCACATTCCAAGCCTGCACCTTCTAAGCATGGCTAGAAGAGGGGAGATTTCACTCAGCCATAGTTCTGCCATCATTGAGGGACCTCAGAAAAATTACTGAACCTTGGATTCTTTGTTTGCAAAACTTCTTACTGTGCCTGTCTCCTTATTTAAGCATGGCTGTGAAGAGAGATGTAGTAGATGTAAATATCTTCTAAAAATACTTACTGGAGGAGAGATTCAGACATATTTTGATTCTGGGCTGAAATCAAGCTGAGTTTCAGACCTTTAGAGGGATATAGAATTAACCTGAAGTTTTTCAAGTGCTGTGTCACTTTCAGATTTTGAAACCTCTCTGCTTGGTGCTCCTCACACTGGGATCTTTGCAGCTGATTGGAGTAAAGGAGGGACAGCTTCAGGTCCTTTGATAATTGAATCTTAAGAGAACTAATAATAGATGCCACTGCGTTCCCCTCCAGCCACATACACGTTGCTCCCACTAGCGAGAGGTCTATCCCAAATCAAAATCCTGTCCTCTGCACTTTTCTCCGTTGCCTCTACTCTGCCCGCCACATCTAATATCCTCTTCATCTCCCTTTAATAGATGCCTAAATGCCTGACATGTGACTGCAATGCCTGTTCCCACGGGACCGCTGCTTCCAAGGAAGCTCACAACAGACAAAGACAAGGCAGAAAATGGCCTCTTGGCTGGAGAGAAGCAGCAGCTGTCCTGATGAGGAAGTCAGTTCTCAGGTCTTGTCACTAAAATCTCCCTCTTCTGCCTCTGATCTTCTTTACTGTGCACCCCCAGAAGCACCCGCTCCCTCAGAAGGCAACACACACAATAGAGAAAATATTGATTCTATAACCCAATTTTGATCAACACAACCAAAGTGGAAAACATGATATACACAAAGATAGGGCCTCCTGATTACTTTAAGATTTCATCATCTCCTGTTGTGCCTCTATGTTGCTGAGAGAACTCTAAAGGTCTAAGTTATACTTTATAATACTTGGAAAAAAAAAAAACTTTACTTTTGTATCTGTTTGTGCAGGTGTATCATATACCTGTAGCTGTATGAGTTTATTAGAATTAATGCATTTTAAAGTACCTAACATAACCGATACGATGCTGGGCACTGAGGAAACAAAGATGACTGGGCCCCTGCTTTCCAGAAGTTCAACACTAGAAAGGTAGGTATATGAAACACTATCTGTAGAACACTGTGCTTAGTTATATAGAAACTCAATAGGATTACAGATGAGGTAGCAGAGAACTGTGGTGGAGAAGAGGAGAAGGTTTGACAGAAACCTATAGGAGAAATGACACTTTTGCAGGCCTTCAAAAGGTGAACTGAAATTTTCCTGGTTGGACCAGGATGGAAAGGGCATTTCAGCAGAGGCAAACTGAATAAAGACCTCGAGACATGGAAGTGCGTGGCATGTCCAAAGAACTTGTAAACCTGAAGGGTTAGACCCCTGGGTAATATTTTGCCAAATGTGCTCATCAGCATTACTATCATTTGGAGGTATTTGTTTAATGTTTCAGCTTCTTTAGCCTCAGCCTAAACCCAGTGAATCAGAATATCTGAAAGTGGGAATCGGGAATCTGAATTTTAGAAGTTCACCCCCGCCCCCCAAGAGTGTGATGAGTAAAGGTTAAGGATCATCTGATTTAGGCTGTTCTAGATAGGGTAGGGAATACAGGGAAGGACACTGATTTATGACTCCAATTTGTACTGTGGTTATGTGCCTATACACTGTCAAACAGATTGCTCAATTCAGTTCCAAATGTGTTCAATCAAACAAACAGAATTCACTGTTTGTAAATTTATTATTGTAAATTGTAAAACTTCTGTAAACAGAAGCGCACTTACTGTAAACTGAAACAGTCAAAAGGCAAATATCCAGCTGAGCCTGTTTGAAAATGGGAAAATGTTTTCCAGACTGTTCTCAGCTCCAAAGAGAATCTTCTTCTCATATAATAGCGGGAATCGTGAGTAAAATCTCTCCCTGCTCAGCGGCACTAAACTCTCTCAAGGGGTCTCAAAAGAGATTCACCGCAGAGTTGCTCACCCGAATCCTTCCATCCTTGAGCTCAGCTGTATCACTGCACAGGCCTGCGTGACAGCGGAGTCGCTGTGAGGAAGGCAGAGAGCGAGCTGGGAAGTTGATGCACTTCCTTGTCTGAGGCACAGAGCCTGGACTAGGAGGACTGGATGCTTCAGAGAGAGACGGGCCTTTTCTCCGTGGGCGCATCAGCCTCAGGGCAAACCGATGATCCCAGATGAGAAGCGGACAACGTGAATCAGGCAGAGCAGCGCAGTAAAGCCAGAATGAGGCAAATGCTGGTAGCTACTCAGAGCTTTGTGCTTCCCCAAGCTGTTCTCAGAGAGATTTGCTGATTTCAGAGCCATACTGTAGTCCTAGCTACCAATAACTCCAATAATTGCACACACAAATACCTGCAGTTAAGCTATACTGGCTTAAAACTGATACACAATTCAGCTGGTGTTGACAGTGTTTCTTGACAAAACCTTTCCCCCGAACAAAGGTAATATTTCTCATATAATCACCAAAGAACTCCTCCATCAGACTCTTACCTGAGCTTGTTAAAATGCAGAGACTTGGGTGCCACCTCCAGCCTTCAGAATCAGACTCTCTCGGGTTAGGGCCCAGGAATCTGCATTTTCATAAGCTCACACAGGTTGATTCTTACGCACACGGAAGCTGAAGAATGCCTATTCTCAAGTTTCTGGTTAAACAGCCCTTTTCAGGTACTGTTGAAGTAAGATACTTGAACTAGGAACCCACTCTGGGACCAATCTGATAGGACAGAACTGGTATGAAAGTTGAACAGAATTGGCCCCTAACCAGGGGCAGTTTCATTAAGGAAATGAATAGAACAGGCCAGCTGTAAAAATACCTGAATATTTGATTAAGTGAATAAACAGAATCAAGTTATTTTGATATTCTGAAAACACAGTCAACATTCAGCTCTTTATAATGCCTTGCATCACTGGAGCTGTTTTGGGGTGACTAATTAATCAAACATGGCTCATAAAGACTAAGAAGGAATTATAAAACAACAGAGCTGGAAGAGGCCTTAGAAGTGGCCTTGTCTGGTGTTTCATTTTACAAATAAAGAAACCAGAGCCTGGAGAGGACTAGTGACCGAGGTCGTACTGCTCATTAGTGGCTGAGAACCAAAGTGTCCAGGCTTCTGGCCTAGGGCCCTTTCTACGGTGCCTCCTCTGAGACTAGAATAAATTCCCACTACTAAAAAGGTAAAATAATCTTTTCCCCCTTAACAAGTATCCTCACCCTCTCACTGAAAAAGTCATTAAAATAAAAAATATAAACAAATATGCTGACTCAAGGACCAAAAGGAAACAAATGATTTGATGATCTCAGGCTGAAATAGTCATTGAATCATTTACTCATTCATTCAATAAGTATTGTGGAATGATAGTTCTCCTCATACCTAGAGAGAGCAGGAAATGCTCTCAAGATAGAGGCAGTGATATTTAGGGAAGACAACACTGCAGACAGCTTGCTATTTGGCTGCCAAGGCCTCCCTCATCTGTCTTCACCTACCTGTCTTCTCTTACTTTTTCTCAAATTGAACTGTCCGCTCCAGGAGGCCAGGCCCTTTCTCCCTCTTCACCTTTCTTCCTGCTATGCTCCACCTGGTATGCCTTCCCAACCTCTCTTTGGTTCTCTAAATTCTGTCACTCAAAGACCAAGCTTGAGAGTGTGCCTCCTTCTTTAAGACTGTTGTCTCTTCTCAGATCTCAGGACTTTCTCTTCAGTGAACTCCTGTTATACTCGGTACTAAATAACATACTGGTATTTTTGTTGTCCATTAGTTAGAATTTTGCTAGTGTGGCTTTGGTAGGTAAAAGGATGTGGTTGCAAGAGCACAGGGATTGAAGCCGACGTCACTAAGTGCCTGGGTCCCCTGTGATACGTCTAACAGGCGTCCCCAGCTCTGCAAGTCTCCCACCCTCCATACACCCCAACAAAGCTGCTCGTCCTCCTCTTTTCCCTGTCGCACTAAATTATGTGCCACGTCTAGCCAAAACTAGGGGTCATCTTTTGCCATCATCTCTCCCTCACATAATGACAATTATAAAGAATAATTTTCCCTCCTAAACATCGCCAGAGCCCACCCACTTCTCTCACCACCACTCCTGCTACTATTCTTAGGGCTGCCACCCCTTCTTACCTAGATTATTTTAAGAACTTCCTAACAATTTTGCTCCATTATGCAACCGGGATGATTATTCTTAAAATCTCATACTGTCACTGTCCTTCATACTATTAATTCCCTGCTGAAACCTTTTGGCTCTCAGGATAGAAGTCCAATCTGTTCAAAGCCCTTTCATGATCAAGTCCCTTTCCCGCCTTCCAGCCCCATCTCTTCCTTCTTTCCCATTTTGAATTTCATCTCCAGCCAGACTGAACTGCTTATACAGTACATCAGATTCTCCACTGCTGCTGGACCTTTGCACATGCTAGTTCCTCTGCCTAAAATACCTCTTTCATGTTTTCGCTTGACTGTCCACTGTTGGTTTTAGAGGATTTAGCTTAGATGTTATCTCTTCTAGGAAATTTCTCTGAGCCAAGTGTCACTCCTTTGTATTTTTCTAACATTCTGGGCTTACTCCTTGTTACAGATTGAATTGTATCCTCCCGAAAGATATGTTGAAGTGTTAACCTTTGGTGCCTGTAACATGACCTTATTTGGAAATAGGGTCATTGCAGATATAATCAAGTTAATACAAGATCATTAGGGTGGGCCCTGTTCCAACACAACCCATGATCAGTGTCTTTATAAGAAGAGAAATATTCCATGTGAAGACACAGACACACAGGGTGAATGTTATGTGATGACAGAAGCAGAGACTAGAGTGATTCACCTGCAAGTTAAGGAATGCCAAGGATTGATGGCCACCATTAGAAGCTAGGAAGAAGCAAGGAAGGATTCTACCCAGAGCCTCAGAGGAAACATAGCTCTGCTGACACCTTGATTTCAGACTTCTGGCCTCTAGAACTGTGAGAGAATATATTTGTTTTTTAAGCCATCCAGCACTTTGTTATAACAGCCCTAGGAAACTAATATACTCCCATTGTGGTACTTACTGTATTATATTATATTGACTGGGCATTTTTGCTTATCTCCTTCTTTCCTTATTGAAAGGTGGTGTTGAGTCTGAGACATCTTTGAAATCCCATGCACATCTCAGTCCTTAGTAGGTGCCCAATAATTAGTTGGTAAATGATAAGTCCATTAATATAAAAATGAACTAAAATATTTTAAAACCTCTAGCAAACTATCTGACATGAAGAAATACTTGGTGAATGTCAATTGCTTTCCCTTTCACCACCATAACAGTTAAAATCTGCTCAGGGGCAAGGACTTGGCCTTTGTCTTCCTTGTACTCCTTCTCAGCACATGAACAATTCAACAAAGACCACTGGGGCTCCCCAATCATCCATGTGCTCCCCCATATTCTCCAGCTTCCCTGGCATTTAGGGTTAGGGTCTTGTACTAGATTCTGGTCAATTTGCTATAGATAGAAGTGATATTAGCCCAATCCGTCCTCTTAACCCTCCAGGGGCTCCTTCCCATGCCATGGCAACCTTGGGAACCCCATGCCAAACTTGGGGGCCCACAGACTAAGTTAGATACAAGATGAAGGAGCTTGACTCAATCTATGTAGGACTCTATATGAGTGAGAAATAAACTTTTACTATATTAACCACTGAGATTTGGGTGGGGGGGCAGTATTTATGACCACGGCAGAACCTAGCCTATCTTGACTAATGTACAAAGCAACATGGACACAGGGGAAGTACCAAGAAGTCCCTGTTGGTTGGCTAATTAAATCATCACAACAAATAAAAATATCAGAGAGTCCTCACTGAATAAAGACTGTTTGAGAAAAACAGGCATCTTTATGTTTCCTCTTGGCATGCTTTGCTAGTTTTAAAAAGTGTCTGGAGCTTGAATGTTTTGATTGAGAAGAAGCTGCCCAGCCAAGACAGCTGCTGTGGTGAGGCTGTCTCGTCATGACACTGAACTGGTTCATGTTGCTTGGGCTTTAAAAGAAATTAGTTCAGTGGGACCAAACTCAATTGAATGCTGCCTGCTTCGCTGTCTTCCTCTCCCTGCAGGTGAAAGGGGTATAATATTTTTTTATCATCAAGCATGTCTTTGTAAGAAATTATTGTTATGCTGCAGCTCTTGCCATAAAGTTAATAAGGATAGTTAATTAAGACATTAAAATCTAAGCCACAGTAATTATCTGGAAGTAAAGTAAATGTCTAGTAAGCTAGAAAACAGAACATCACCAATAAAAGACACAAATTAAGCAGGCATTTTCTAGTAACACAATTAAAATTTCACAATGTAAACAGGAGAGCCACTTGTTACTAAGATATGACTCTAAAGCTTTATTTGCACAGAGACATAAACCTCAGAACATTTGGGCAAAAGTTCCAGGGCCTAAATGGTGAACTGGATTCACTTTACTTGACTGGGCATTGGATGTTCCTGGGATGAGAGAGGGGACTTACCACAGTGGGTCACTGATGCCCAGAGGGCAACATTTATCAGCATTCATTTCTTATGACTGACTCATGAAGGGCAAGTAGGAGTGTACCCTGCTAAGACTTCTCACTCTTACAACTAGGACTATAGTGAAGCTCATCAATCCAACTATTTTTCTCTTGTCCCTTCTCTCTCCACACACGTAGATGACTATTCTGTAAACTTTTTCTCTCTCTTTAGCCTGGAATACCTCCTCTCCAACTTCATTCTCAGCTAATGATGATGCTTCTGATTTCACTGAAGAAACAAGAGCAATGACGAGAGAATGGCCACACACTCCCATAACCACACTAATTCACCCACCTGCATCAGTTCCCATTTATTCTGCATTCTCTTCTATTACTATGAATGAAATGTCTGAGACTCTGCTTGTGCACTAGATTCTAGGCCCTTTTACCTACACAAGGTATTACTTAAAAAATTCTCCCTTCTTGCTCCTCCATCAGTGGCTTTTTCTTCTCTACTTATTTGTTCTTATCAATACACAAATATCAAGAACTATGAAAGTTCTGTGATTTTACCCTACTTGCAAATCACAAATTAGCTTGCCACAGTTTCATGGCTGCTGGCAGGAGCCACAAGACTCCTGGGTCAGAAACAAGGGACTTTATTACTGACAGCAACAGCAGTAGCCAGAGGATCAGCATTTTATTGTGCTGAGCCCCAATCGCCACAGGGTGATGCAAAAAGAGCCAGGTAACCCCTGCACACACAGTGAACTGCATTACAGGAGAGGAACCCTGAGCTTAGGGAACTTGAATTATTTATTATACTAGACAGTAAACATGCCTGCTCTTTGTTTTAGAGGGAAACACCCTCTTTGTCTTCAAAAGCTGTTCATTATGCAAGTATCCTTGAAAAGAAAGTCCAGAAGAGAAGCAACAGTATTTCTGCTCACAATACATACAGAAATGCAAGAGACACATGGAAATTTGCCTTCCAACAAGAGCGTGCTTTAATTTCTCCCATCATTAATAAAAACATCTTTCTTGACCCTCATATTCTGTCTACCCACCACCCCATTTCTCTGCTCCTCTTTATAGGGACAATCCTCAAACGACGTGCCCATGATTGCTGACTCAGACTTATCTCCTCCTGTTCTCTCTTGAACACACTACCATCAGGCTTTCATCCCTACACTGCTGTGTCAAGGCCACTGATGATATCTGTGTACTAAATCCAAAGCTCAATTCTCTTTTCCTATTTCTTGACCCATCTGCAGAATTTGACACTGTTGATCACTCCCTCCTCACTGAAACACCTTCCCTGAAATTCTAGGACAACATTACTTTCCTATTTTTGCCTTCTACTTCACCTTGTACCTTCTACGACACAGTATTATTAACGACAATCACCATGTTGTACATTAGGGTCAGAAAGTATTCATCTTATAAATGAAGGCTTGCCACCTTTGACCAGCATCTCCTCATTTCCCCCACCCCCTGACACCCAGTAATCACCACTCTACTCTCTGTTTCTATGAGTTCAACTTTTTTTTTTTTTTTTTTTTTTCATCTTCCATAAGGCTGGAGCTTCCAGGGTCGGAACTAGAGCCCCTTCTGTTTTTTATTTACCAGGATATCTATGTCCAGCATATATAACCAGGATTGAATATATATCACCCTTGAGTATCCAGAATTAGAACTTTAAAACCATCAATGAGATGATGACTCTCCAGTCTGGGCCTGTCCTCTGAAATCCAGACTAATAATCTAATGGCCTATTCCACATTTCCTCTTGAGTGTCTCCTAGACATCTCAAACCTAATGGGTACAATACAGAACTCCTGACTTTCCTACCCCTAAACCGGCCCCTCCCATAAGCTTGCCCATCTCATCAAATGGCAACTCTATTATTCCAGTTTCTTAGGCCAAAATCCTTGGCACTATTCTTGCTTCTTTTTTATCTCTTATATTTCACATTTTATCAGCACCAAATCCTGTTGGCTCTGCCTTCAAAATATAGCCCCAATCCAATCATTCTTTAGCACCTCCACTGTTACCACCCTGGACGAAGCCACCATTACTTCTTCCCTGGATTATTATACGAGCCTCCAAAATGGGCACCTGCTTCCACTCTTGTTTTCTTTCACTCTAGGCTCAATACAGAGGACGCTGTTAAAAATATAAGTCAGACCATATCACTCACCTCATTCAAAACTCTCCACTGGCTTCCCATTCAGAGAAGATGCCAGCCTTTACAGGCTCTTCTGCTCCCCATCAAGTCTTCGACTCCAGCTTCTACCATCTGCCCCTTTACTCTGCTGGCCTCTCTCCATGCCCCATCCTCAGCCATGCTCCTGCCTTATGGCCTTTGTGCTTACTCTTCACTCTGCCTATTGTGCTCTTTATCCCAGATATTCTGATAGTTCCTTCCCTCACCTCTTTTACATCTTTGCTCAAATGTCACCTGAACATATAACTGTAAATGAAAAGCAAACCCCCGCTCTGAACACTTCCTATACAACATGTAACCTTATTTTTTTATCCGTAACATTAACTAAAACCTGACCTAATATATACAGTTGATTCTTGTAATTCATGCAGTAACATCACTGTGGACGCTAAATTAGCAAATGCTGAATCCTTGTTCTTACTGTGAGCCTCAGTTATAATACTTTCTTCAACCACTAATGCATAACTTTGTTTTATGTGTGCTTCTGTTTATGGTCACTTTACTTAATATATATTGTAGATTCATTAACATTGAACTTACAACTTATGCCTGAACAAAGCTTATCTAACACATGTATTTTCTCTGAAAGGGATATCACAACTTCCTTGCACTAGGAAACAATAGACGGCACCTTGGCACGATGTTTGTGGGGCTATTTTAAACAGTGAAACTACTAAGAACACAAAAATGAGAAAAATGTGGTGCTAATTAGACCAATAAAAGTACACTTGTTAGTATGAGATAGTATGAAAGTGGAAACAAGAAGGCAGAGTATTGTCTTGTTTGACCTCACCTAGGAACATGCCTGTCAGGTGACTCAAGTTTTTCACTCCTCTGGCATGTTTACAGATGACCATGAAATGCTCTAAGTACTGATTTGGGAATTACAAATAAATTTTTAGCAAGTAGGCGGACCTGAAAATATGGAATCCTCGAAAAATGGGAATGGACTGTGTTTACCACATATATTAGTTACACGTTTGTGTATATCACTATTATGTATTTATTGTGTTTCCTCCTACTAAAATGTAAACTCTATGAGCCTGAGGATTTTTGTCTGTTTATCTCACTGATGTATTCCTAGTGTCTAGAATAGTACCTGTCACACTCAATACTGCTGACTGAAGGTGCTTTTCTCTCCAGGTTGGGAAATGCAGTCCTATTGCAGGTTCTGAAGGCCAGGACTGTTGATGTTGAAGGCCAGAGCCCCAGGGGCACCAAAGCCATGGGAGCACTTAGAGCCAAATGTCCAGGGGAAATACGAGGTTGGTATGCCAGAGAAAGAAATCCAAATGAGTCATCAGACTGAAATGGGGAGATACAGCTATGGAGAACTAGGGATGGAGCTGGGGAGCTGAGGACCAATAGAAGAATGTACTGAGCATTGGGCTGAAAGACAAAATAGGAAAGCAGTCAGGAAATTCTCTGAAACTGCAGTTAATATCTTTGGCTGGATATCTCACGACCATGATAGTGATATTTATGAGAGGGCCAGCTGGGTATAAAACCCCAGCAATATGGAATATGTCACTAGCTGTGAGCTGCTTGAAATCAGAACATGTGTCTAATCTATCTTTATACTTCCAGCTCTTGGCAGTACCTAGCATACCATAGGGGCTAAAAAAATGTGTACTGCATTGAAGTAACCTCTATTACCTATTACAATCCTTTTGGGCCAGAGAGAAGAGTTTCTGCACACTCTTGGGTCTAGGGGTCTTAAAAACTAGCTTCCATTCAGACTATACTCCTCGTTAACCAGGGCCCTAACTCAGGGATGAGCTTCCTCCCCCCAGTTCTCAGCCCACTCTAACTCTCTAAGCCAGACTTCTCCAGATTTCCTTAGCCCTACTGTGTCCTGTGACCCATATCAAGACAAAATGTTTACTGAAGTTGGTTGACTCAGTTATCTTTCTCAGGGCAACAGCTCTTAATCTGGCATACACGAATTGGCCTTAAGTCTGTGAACCTCATGAAATATAAAATGTGCATATGTGCCTGTGTGAAATTTCTTAGGGAGAGAATTCATAGATTTCACTAAAGGGGACTGATTATTCAGAAAAATTTGAGAACAATTCCTTAGAATGATTCTGATGGTTACTGCAGATCAGGGATAGAATTAAATATGATCAGAGAACTCTAAGTAGAGTATCCATCCAGGCAATTGATTGTTCATTCATTCATATATAGAGAGGTTCTAAAACCTTGGCATGCATGGAAATCTCTTGGAGAACCTCATAGAGAAGAGACTTCTGAGACACTGAAATTCAGATTCAGTAAGCCCAGGTTAGAGTCCTAGAATTGGCCTTTTAAATTAGCTTAACAGGAGAGTCTTACATTCCCCAGAGCATACTTCTGACTTCCTAAAGTGTTTGGCTAAGTAAAGGCATGGCTCTCCTCACTTTTTGATCAGCTGGGACCATTTCATTGCTCCGGGCAGTGGTTCCCAAACCTGGCTGGGTACAATTACTCAGTAAGCTGGTGGTTAGTGGTGCTGGTGGTTTTAAAATACAGATGCTTAGGTCTCACCTTAGAGATGCATATTCACTACCGCTGAATATGTGGTAGTGAATATCTATACTTTCAAAAATCTCCCAAGGTTGTTCTACACACAGCCATGATTAGAACCTCTGCAGCAGAGGCCAGGACCAAGAGCAGCCATGTTTAAATAATGCCACACAGTGGGGAAAGCTTTCCTTGTGTATGTGATCCCACAAACAAACTGGAAGTTAAATATTACAACCGAGCTTTGTTGAGAAAACAGTTCCATTTTTTTAACCTCTGGATTCCTCTGAAAATGGCAAGTAAGCAAGTAACAATTTGGTACTTGTTAATGTTTCTTTTTCACAGAACTCACTGAAGGGAAACATAACCCATGGATTGAATTTCAACATGGAGTATCAGCTATGTAAAGGCCAAAGTGAGATCCATGCTAGGACTTCCTATGGTATTATCATAGCTCCAAGCAACAGTTTGATTAAAATGAAAAGGACTCAGTTAAGGAGCTAAGTGAAATCCCAAAAGGAACAATGGTGCCATGGACTCAAACGTTTTAGAGCAGTATGTTCTCCTAGCACCAAATAAAAATAATTCAAATGCATCACTAATGCTCAAAACCACCTCCAGTTATAGACAAAGACTCTTCAGTAATTACCTCTGTAATTATTACTCTCAGAGTTATGAAGAGAAGCTAAACATCAATATCCAATAGCAAAGAAAAACCACAACTAGGTACCATTTATGAAAACGACAGGCTAAAACTATAACCCTGAAGAAAGTGTTAGTATTATTTTATTAAACATTCAATTTAATTGAACAGATAACTCATCCGGTGCTTATTTACTATAATTCATATGAGATAATTTCTACCTTATCATGGTATCCCTTGTACATTGTTTAATAAATTAGCCTAGATTGGCCTACAGATAGGCATCAACAGAGGGGCCTCCCGGGATGGCATGACAGGCTGCAGATGACCTCAGTGCAGCATCAGTAAGGGGGGGAGGGCCAGCCCCCAACCCTGCCCTTGCCCAGCTCGCTGGCTGCAGCCATCCCACCTAGTCCACCTCACTCACACCCATGCACTTCTTTCAGCCGCGGCCAAGCTTTGAGGCTCCGTCACTGAGCAAAGATGACTGGACTTGGGCAGCTCTCCCCGACCCCTCAGCCTCAGCCTAACTTCTTACCCCAAAGCACTGCTCCTCTGGCCCACCTCCCAGCTCCCCCACTAGCTGTACTGTCTCCCTTCCCAACCCAGGCTGAGCAGGGGGGACATGGGCTGGGGGTGGCCTCACTGTGGGCAAGTCCACCGTCCTTGGCAGTGGATGCCCATTGAAGGAGACCCAGCCCAACTTCTCCCCCATTTTTTGCTGGAATATTTTGGGGGTTGAAATTCAAAAAGGAAAAAACAAATGTCAATCTTTTCTCGGGGAAAAAAAATAAAACCGTAGGATTCTGGAATCTTATAACAAGTCTGATGTGCATGAAAGCTCCCAGGTGAACTTGCACTAGACTTTGTGACTGATGGCCAGGCTCCTAAATAAGACAATTAAAATACTCAAACCAAAGAAAGATGACTGCCCTATCTTCCACCTCAGGAAGAAGCAGGTCTTTTCTAAAGTATAAGAGAGTCAAGGCATATACTCCCTATCTTAGAATACTGCTTTAAGGTTCATGAAAAAGGCTCAAGTGGTCTCAGGCTATTAGTTCCAAACTTGGTATGAAGTACCCAGACTGAGAGAAATGTGAACCATAAATAGCAAGTCAAATACTGAGCCCCACTTGTTGTGTCTGAAAGAATGTCACATTTAGAGGGGAAATCTCTTGGGAATCTCTCTGGACTTGCTCATCTCTTACTCCTAGTTTCCACTGGAGTCCTTCACTGGCTTTTTTTTTCCTACCTGCACCTACCGCATCCCCAGGGATTTAAGGCTTAAGGCTCTTCTTTGCTTCCTTAATTCTCACCACCTAAGATCTTGCCATGGCCCTGCTCTGAACAATACCACCCCAGGCCTACTGAATCAGAACATTTTATCAAGATCCCCAGATAGACATATGTGTATTAAAGTTTGAGAAGCACTGGCTGAAGACACATAATTTAGCTTCCCTTTGCTTCATGGCGTCTACAGAGAGCTTTAAATTGCACGTTAATAAGTTTGTGGTTATTCAGTAAACAGGGAGTTATGGAAAATTTCCGAGCAGCAGAGTAAAAGAGCACATAGCTGAAATCTGTTCATTTTGATGACCAATAGTAATCTTGTTGCACTAAGTTTTCTAAATTGCTTTGGCTTGAGAGAGAATCTGAGTAGAAGCTGATAATTTTCTATTAGAGAAAATATCATGCACCATTTTGAAAAATTAACTGGTTTAAAATCTTATCATCGAGAACAGAATACAGCTATAACAAATTATGTGTTCCAGTTAAACCAGCATCTAACCTAACCCTAACCCTCCTGCCAGAGGAAGTATCCTCACAAGAGCGTGTTAATCATTTTCAACCACAACCTGAAGAGGTCATAAAAGTTAGTTTTTCTGACATGCTTACGATTGAGTCTTATGAGTCATCCTTCTCAGCAAAACAGAAACTGGATCCAGAGCCATGGAAATGTACAGAAATAGCTCACAGTTCACCTTCCCAGATCTCTCACTCTGCTTTGACTTGTTTTTGAAAAGCAAACTGTCCTAACTATGATTTGACCCTAAAAGAACCAAGTCTAGATCCGCACCATTTGATCCATATCATGTTTTCAATGAACTGGCCACCTGAGTCAGCAAACAAAAGCCAAATCAACCGACAGCAGACACCAATAGGTGGTAGGCAGAGATAATACTTATGAATAATGTGAAGAATCAGAAACAAAAAGGTGAAGCATCAGAAGATGAAGGGGAATAAGGACATTCTCAACCCACTCAAAGGTTAAAACAGGAGCAGTGGCAATATTATAAGTTAAAATTCTGAGCCTCCCTAATGCAAAATTAGCAGCTATAATTTGTTGCTTAAGTACTAGACACTTTATATATATTTCCCCAAACTCCCTTATAAGTTAAAATTCTGAGCCTCCCTAATGCAAAATTAGCAGCTATAATTTGTTGCTTAAGTACTAGACACTTTATATATATTTCCCCAAACTCCCTAACCACGCTGCAAAGTGGGCATCATTATTTGTTCTTCACAGATGAGCGCACTGAGACCCAGAGTTTACCTGACTTGCCCCAATTTGTAGACATACCAAGGGCAGAATTAGAATACTGTCCCAGATTTGACTGTCTCTGAAGCCCATGACCTGTCCACTCTACCATAATGGTCTTTTGAGGAAGGGGGTCTCCTTCCATTTTTCTGTCTGCCAAGAGTTACCTCACTGTGAAGAGGAAGAGTTCCTGGACCTCTTAAACCAGGATTTCCCAGACTGTGCTTAATGGAACACTGGTCTTGAGACATCCTCTGTGAAAAAGGGATCCTAGGGCTGGGTAACTCAGAAAATGGTGTCCCAATACACATTTAAGAAGACCTCCAGAACTTGTTTGACCTTGAAACAATTTTCTACCTATATTTAGTATTTTAAAGAACTCTGTAGGGAGTCTTGCCTTAACTTCCTTGAGTTACTTATGTCTAGATGCTTCATAACAAAACACCTTAAGCATTATGGGAAAACCACGGAGCATGACCCTGACGGCCAGATAAAAGACACACATTTGTGAAGGATCTTCAGGCTAATAACTAACTCCTGAACTCCACTTCCCTTTCTCCCACTTCCTAAATCCATTTGGACTCTAGCTTCTGATCTTTCTCTGCCCTCAAATCTGACCTGTTCTGTAAGAACAGAGTATCCCTGTTGCCAATGCTTTGTTTCAGAATCTTCATTTCTACATTTCATCTTCCATGCTTCACTTTTCCAAACAACTTCATTTTCTACACTTCATCTCAACATCTTTCTAGAAAATTAAATCTTAAAAAAATACATCTGCTTGTGCCACATTTCATTTTAACACCTCTACTCTCTCTTTGCTGCTGACTAGATGAAGTTCAACTTTTTAGTTGGCACATAAAAACCTCACACTCTGGTTCCAACATATATCTTGATACTCTCCAATGAAGCTGAGCTCAACATGGTTCCCAGCACATCCCAGGTCCTTCATGATTCCTTAGTGCATGATGTTCCTCTGCCCACAATATTCTGTCCTCCCTTCTTTGTATGTCAAACCCCATTCCTCCTTCACACCCAGTTTAATTACTACATCCTTATGAACACCTTTTTACCTCTCTGAGGCAAAGTTTGCTACTTTCTTTTTTATGCTCTTATAGATTTTTGTTCCTCTCTCTATAGGTTTGCCAGGTAGCTTTTTAATTAATTGCTGTCTTGTTTCTCATCCTCACTAGACTATAAACTCCTTGAAAATAAGAATGCTTACTCACTTTTTCATTTATTTACAGTCTTGTTTTTAATAGGTGTTCATTAAATGTAGCAAAAACTGAGAGCTTGCTACGAAGCACCTCAGATATAAAGATTTAGCTACAGCAGCTTCTCTATTTTCTCTCTCATGTGCTCTCATTTTGAAGTGAAGCTTCATCATACTTAAATCTCTTAGATTTTCGTGACTTTCCAAGTTTCGCAATTATTTCTTTAGGACTCCTGCCTGAAATGCGGCAGTCCATCATACCACTTCTTTGATCATCTAGAGCCTCTTGAACCAGGCTTATCACTTCTCATACAAGTGCTTATGATCTAAACCTTGTTTTCATGCAGAAGAGAAGTTTTTTCTTTTGAGAGGCATCCAAGCTGTTTCTCAAGAACTTGAAAGTCAGTGAATTGGACACAGCTTCCCCCATAGTGAGGCGTTTCTCCTTTGCTTATCTCAGAGATTCTTGGCAAGACAGCGCAGTATACTTGTAAGACAGCAATTCTCAAAGTGTGGTCCCTGGAGCAGCACTGGCAGCATCACTTGGGAACTGAGAAAACTGCAAATTCTCTGGTCCCACCTCTGACCTACAGAATAGAAAACTCTAGAAGTGGAACTCTGTAGACTGTGTTTCAACAAGCCCTCCAGGTGAGTCTGATACTTGTTGACATTTGAGAATTACTTCTGTAAGAGTTTGGAGTCAGACTACCAAGATCCAAATCCTCATTCTGCCTCTGTACCTTGTGTGTTTTCTGACACCTCTGTGCCCCACCTCATATCCTGCTGGCTTGCATGGTAACTCCTGCATTTCTGTGATAACTATCTTGACCACACTTTGCTTCAGCTGCACTCTTACCTCTTGCTTTCTGCTCTGTCATTACCCTCACGGGACACCTGTTAGAAGCTGTTCAACTTTCTAATGCATGTGCAAACCTGAAAGTGCAGGGGAGTGAAACACTTATGAAGAGAACTTCGACCAGCGGGAAGATGGGAGCCAGTTATTGAATAGTCCCTTCTTCTGTCCTTTGAGGACAATTTTGTGCCTTCTTCTCCTCAGCTCCTCCTCCCAGGTTAATTGAGGCTCTGTTGCCCACTCGGTTACCATGTCAGTTATACAGCTTGGACTGGCTTTCCCTGCTTCCCTCTCTAATTTTTCTGTCTTCCATTCCTGTTGCTTGGGTCACTTTCCAAAATAAACTGCTTGACAGGCAAGCATTTGTTCCAGATTCTGCTCTTGAGGGATCTGGCATTAGGCAAGTTTCTTCACTTCTTCAAACAAGCCTCAGCTTCTTAACATGAATGAGCATAATACTTACATTTACCTTATAAGCTTTTTCTGAGTATTAAGTGTGATAATGAAGGTGAAGTGCCTAGAACAGCACCAAGAACAAAGTGAAGATCAACTAAAGTTAGGGTTACTATTATTCCCTTCTTCCTTTAATTTTTTTATTTTTAAAAATTTTTATTGAAGTATAATTAACATATAACATTATATTGGTTTCAGGTGTACAACTGTCACTGTTTGCAGATGACATGATATTATACATAGAAAATACTAAAGATGCTACCAGAAAATTACTAGAGCTCATCAATGAATTCGGTAAAGTTGCAGGATACCAAATTAATACACAGAAATCTGTTGCATTTCTATACACTAACAATGAAATATGAGAAAGAGAAATTAAGGAAATAATCCCATTTATCATCGCATCAAAAAGAATAAAATACCTAGGAATAAACCTACCTAAGGAGGCAAAAGACCTGTACTCCAAAAACTATAAGATGATGATGAAAGAAATTGAAGATGACACAGATGGAAAGATAAACCATATCCTTGGATTGAAAGAACTGACGCTGTCAAAATGACTATACTACCCAAGGCAATCTACAGATTCAAAGCAATTCCTATCAAATTACCAGTGGCAGTTTTCACAGAACTAGAACAAAAATTTTTATAATTTGTATGGAAACACAAAAGACCCCGAATAGCCAAAGCAATCCTCAGAAAGAAAAACATTGCTGGAGGAATCAGGCTCCCTGACTTCAGACTATACTGCAAAGCTACAATAATCAAAAGAGTAAGGTACTGCTACAAAAACAGAAATACAGATCAATGAAGCAGCATTGAAAGTGCAGAAATAAACCCACATTCCTATGTTCAATTAATCTAGGACAAATGAGGCAAGAATATACAATGGAGAAAAAGACAGTCTCTTCAATAAGTGGTGCTGGAAACTGATTTTTTTTAATTGAAATATAGTTGGTTTATAATGTTGTGTAGATTCTGCTGTATGGCAAAGTGATTCAGTTTTGTTTTTCATTAAAAAACATTCAGTTTTATTAATCAACATATAATAAGTTCACAGGTAGTCTAAATAAAGCCTTTCAAAATTCACTGTAGAATCCAAAGTCAAAATATATATATTCTTTCCAGATTCTTTTCCATTATAGTTTATTATAAGATATTGAATATAGTTCCCTGTACTATACAGCAGGTCTTTGTTGTTTACTTATTTTATATACAGTAGTGTGTATCTGCTAATCCCAAACTCCTAATTTATCCCCCCTTTTTCCCTTTGGTAACCAGTTTGTTTTCTATGTCTATGAGTCTGTTTCTGTTTCAGAAGTAAGTTCATTTGTATCATTTTTCAGATTCAAATGATATTATTTCATTCTTTTTTTATGGCTGAGTAGTATTCCATTGTGTGTGTGTGTGTGTGTGTGTGTGTGTGTGTGTACATATATATATATAACCATGTATAAATGCAGGGGGAGTTATAGGAGTATATATACACATATACATATATTCACACACCATATCTTCTTTAACCATCTGTCAATGGACACACTTAGGTTGCTTCCATGTCCTGGCTATTGTAAATAGTGCTGCTATGAACATTGGGGTGAATGTACCTTTTCAAATTAGAATTTTCTCAAAATATTTGCCCATGAGTGGGATTGCTGGATCATATGGAGTTCAATTTTTAGTTTTTTAAGGAACCTCCATACTGTTCTCCATAGTGGTTGTATCAGTTTACTCCCACCACCGATGTAGGAAGCTTTCCTTTTCTCCACACCCTCTTCAGCATTAATAATTTGATATTTTGGGCTTCCCTGGTGGCGCAGTGCTTGAGAGTCCGCCTGCCGATGCAGGAGACGCGGGTTCATGCACCGTTTCGGGAAGATCCCACATGCCGCGGAGCGGCTGGGCCCGTGAGCCATGGCCACTGAGCCTGCGCGTCCGGAGCCTGTGCTCCGCAAATGGGAGAGGCCACAACAGTGAGAGGCCCGCATAACGCAAGGAAAAAAAAAAAAAAAAAAGAGTTAGAAAGCATAAAAAGTAGCAGAGAGAGCTGAGGATGCAATAATAAAAATTAAAAATACTCTACGAAAAAAAAAAAAAAAAAAAAAAAAAATTTGATATTTTTATATATTGTGAAATGATTACCACAATATATCTCATTAGCATCCATCACCATACATAGTTAGAGAAAAGGATTTTTTTGTGATAACTTTTGAAATCTACTCTCAGCAACTTTCAAATATTCAATACAGTATTATTAACTACAGTCACCACACCATACATAACACCCCCATGACCTATTTTATAACAAGAATCTGTTCTCTGTATTTATGAACTTATGAGGTTTTATTGTTTGTTTTTAGATTCCACATATGAGTGAGATCACATGGTATCTGTCTTTCTCTGTCTGACATTTCGCTTACTGTAATGTCCTCAAGATCCATCCATATCTTCACAAATGGCAAGATTTCATTCTTTTTTATGGCTGAGTTTTACACACACACACACACACACACACACACACACACCACATTTTCTTTATCCATTCATCCATTGATAGACACAGGTTGTTTTTATATCTTTCTTTAATTTTTCAGAACTATTTTGTCTCCATCTATGACACCATTTTTATTTCTTATATTATAGGTAGTCTCTAGAAATCATCTTTTTTTAAAAAAGGAGAAAAGAACTACTTAATTCGTGCACTCAGAGGTCTCATAGAAATGGGATTCCTGATGTGGCCAAAGCAGGCTGTTTATATATCATTTTTAGAAAAAGAAACAATTATTTGTAAAGATTTAATAAAACAAAGGAGCTTGTGCTTGGGATAGCAGGCTAATGGAGAAGTAATAAAGTCTGTCTATACAGCTAGGAATCATCTTTTTATTTTAAGGAAGATAACAGCTTTGAGAGCAAATTTCATCTTTTCTTTTTTTTTGTCTCTTAGGAGAGCGAAAGTTGAAATGGGAAGATCATAGTTTTTGGAGTTAGAAAGCAGTGAATTTAAATCTTGGCTGTTCATAGTAGCTGAATGAATTTCTAAAAGTGTTTCCTCTTCTACTTTATCTGTAGACTTGGGATAATCTTACCTACCTTTCAAGGTTGTCATGAGCAGTACATAAGATAATGTATGTAAAGGGTCAGGCACATGAGAGATGCTCAATAAATACTGGTTCTTTCCTTCACTGAAAAATATGCCCTTTCTCTCCATTTTTATTGTCGTCACCACCCTGGTCCAAGACCTCCTTGCCTCCTCACCTCACCTCTTGCTGTACTTTCACAACAGCTTTTCGTTTCTTTCCTTGCTGTTATCTTTATAGCCTTTAATCCATACCGTATACTCCATAGACCCTTCTGGAAACAATACTGTATTTTTATGGCCTTTGGTAATCTAGTCCCAACCTACATATGCAATTTCATTTTTCACTACTTCAAATTCTATTTTTCACACATTCTCCATTTCCGATCACAATAGATACCCAAATTTTGTATGCTCACTCCTCCCTGCCCATCCTCACGCTCCTCCCAGACACTTTCTTTACTGACTATTCTTTCCTCAAGTTCCCTCATCTGGAATGTTCTTCTCTTTCCTTATCAAACTATAGTGCTCTCATTTCCCAATTGCCACCATCTTCAACTACTCCACTGGTCTCTCCCTCCTATAACTCCCCCTGCATTTGTACATGGTTAGATGCCTAAGTGTCCACAGTTAAGGCCCATTCTCCCAGGGCTCAGTGTTAGGGCACTGGGATAGCACCAAGGAACAGTGACAAGAGGTCACCTAAGTGTGGGGGAAGTTAGAATAACTTATCTTCATTTTCATTTCAATTTCACATAGCTATTCAGTCTAACAGCAGGAGTTGAAATAAGAAGTAATTGCTCACCAAAAAAAAACATCTTAAAGAAAGCTGCCCAGGCTGAAGAACATGCCAGCTATTGTTCTCATTTCACTCCTGTTCATCTTAGAAGCAGCTCTAAAAACTGTGAAACTGTATTCATTTAATTTGAGGAGAAGATAAAGCCACAGTTTTCTGCTTCCTTTTGCAGGGGGAAAAAGGTTAAGATGTACAATTTTATGGCTCTGTCTCCATGCTCACATTGGGTTACTGGGTCTGAGTGCCACCCAAGGTACAAAAATAATTTGTTTACTAGGTAAGAGCTGTAGCAGCTTAGTGCTTTTTGGCGCTCCTTCATGGACACTTTGTTTTGGTGGTGGGTTGAATGCGTGTCTCAGGGAGATAACTTATGACTGCTGAAATATATTTATAATTCATGACCATTTATTTATAATTTATAATCTTTCTTCTTCCAAAAGTAATTTTAAGCATCTTGCAATAAAAATGAATATATACTCTTACATGGAGTTTAAAATAAATGAGAAAAGGACAGCAAATGTCACACAGAGGAAGGTCCCAAGTCTCCAAGGGCTTCACTGAGAGAATAAAAGCTGCCTTCATGTGGCAGTCCAGATGATCGTCCAAAAAACAATTGCCACTTTCGGGGCCTTGGCTGACCCCCAGCCTCAACTAGATGATCACTCCATAGATGACCCCTTCTTTACCCAGGTCATCTGGGAAGTTAGTGGGAACAAGATAAAGAAGTAGAGAATTAAACTGAGGATGAGCTATTAACAGGTATTGACTCTAAACAGGTACTGAGTTAACTCCAAGCTCTTGAGAGCCAAAGCAAGAAAGAAAACAAAAGGGGAGCGGAGATAAACAAAGTTAGATATAACTCTCGTTCTAATAAAAGGAAAAAATACCCGATTTCAGAAGAAATGAACTTTCTTTCTGACACTGAGTTTTGTAGAAATTAATCATAAGAGTGTCACAAGCCAAATCATGTGAAATATCTTCAATAGCAGTTACTCAGAGGATGATTTTTGAGGGCCATTTCTCACATGAATCCCCAATTCTTAAAAATACAATATTAAATTGTGGTTCAATAAAGGCATTTCTATAAGGAGATGTCTAGTACAGACACATTTTGGTGGTACATTCAAAGTTGTTCTTAATATATGGAAAATCACAACAGTAACCCTTGAACTGTTTGTGAGGGAAGGGCAGATTTGTGGGAGCAAGACGGATCAAATTCACGATCTGATGGTCAGTGATTGAGGAAGGCATCTAAGAGTAGCCAGGACTTTGTCGCCATGGGCTAGCAAAGAACAGTTATACACAACCAAGCCCTAAAACTGCCCAGGATCAATACTAAGGCAAATTCATTCCCCAGCAAGAATTTTTTCCTCCTGAAATCTGCAGGGTACTCCTTTGGGACAACTTCCCCTCTGGTCTTTATGTTCACTTTGTACTTAATTTTATCTGCATGGGAATGGACGTGGGGTTTGGAAAATGGTCATGCAGTGAAATTTTGCCCCAGATCCACACCCTTGTGGAGCTGATTCTGAGTCCTTAAAAATTTAAAACATTGGATTCCCAAGGACCCATTGTGGTATGCTTTGTGAAATCTGAGCCTGGATTTTAGAGGCAATTCATCAGTGCCAGAATTTTCTACAGGTACCTACAGACATTTTGAGGAAAAAGCTTAGTTGGAATACTCTCAACCTGAAAGTTTTCCAGCTTGGCCAACAGCAGAGTAATAACAATGGAAAAAATGTTAAAGAAAGTGGTGTTGTATGATGGAAAAAAAAAAGTATTTGGAATCAAAAGACATGCAGTAACTACTTGTATTATCTTGGTTAAATCACGTTACCCCTTTGGATTCAATTTCCTCAACATTAAAATAAAAGGCTTGAATTATACTGTCTGTAAGCCCTAGCTGTATTATGCCGTGATTATTTGTAAATTATGGATATGAGTGTGTGTGTGTGCGGGGTGTGTGGAGTGGATGGGGGGTTGTTTGTGTGTGATCGTATTACTCCACTATATAACATCCTTCAGCAGCTCTTGGGGTAAAATCCAAGCTCTTCAGATTTGTCTTATAAAATTGTTCATGATCAGATGTGGTTTATGTCTCCATCTCATCTCTTGTCACTTACCTTTTATATATATGTATACATGTATATGTATGTATATGTGTATATTATGAACATACTATACATGTATACTATATATATTTTCTATAAATATTAAATGTTCAGTTATCCCAAGCTCTGATGACTCTTGACTGTATCTCTCACACATTCTGTTTGTCTGATATGATCTTCACCCTTCCCCTGGTTCTCACCTACTCATCCTTCAAGTCCCAAATAATTAAGAGCAATAAAACAATAGTAATAGTATATTAGTAATAATAGTTTAAGAAATAATAGTTTAACAAAAATAATGGTATCAACTATGTCTTGGCAGAGCTTACTATGTCCAGCAACTATACCAAGAGCTTTACATATGTAATCTCATTTAATCTTCACCTCAATTTTATAAGGTAGTATTATTATCCCTGTTTTAAAGATAAAGAAACAGAGGCCTCAAAAAGTGACTCATCCAAAGTTATTTCCTCCTGGAAGGCCTTCTTGATCTGATCTCTCAAATCTCCATTAGCTGCCCATCCTATGGACCCCCATAGCACCAATAATAGCAATTAACACACTAGAGTATGACACCCACAATGCTCCATAAAGGAGCACTTAATAAATACCTATTAAATGGATGAATGAATAAACTCAAAGCTCTCAGTACACAAAATTTTAACTTAGGCCAAATTAGGCATCACTGTATCTCATTCTCCATTCATTTGCTCATCCTCCCTTTGTTCTTCTGTTCCTAGTCACTTAGTGGATACTCATCAGTTTTTGCTGCTCAGCATCTAAACCCTCTTCAAGACTCAGTGGAAGGTATGGTCCTATCTCTCATTACAGAAGCTAATGGCTTGTAAAAATGTTATTTTGACCATGGCTAGACACTGGTTGCCACTGTAGATACAGGATGGGGAGGTGCTCCCGGGTCTGTTGCTTTCTGAATCATAATAATCTATGTAATATTACTTCCTGAGCTGTGGATGACAGTCAGAGATTCAAATGTAGGGGTTTCCCACATGTTCCATATTGTTCCCTTGTCTGCCTGCCCCCTAATGAGTATGAGAACTTGAAGATTCTGCTCGCCTTGTCTCTGGAGTCGTCCTGGGTGCTGACCACCCATCCCACTTGGCATAAATGCCACATAGATCAATGTGAATTGTGAGAAGGATACAATCAATTTCTCAGTAAAGAAAAAAATAACATGCCAAGATTTGTCCTCATTTGAGGTATTCTTTCTGGATAATTTCCTTATACTTGCATTTGGATTGCAGCCAGATCTTTATGTTTTCAAAACCCAGAGATCCCACAACTTGATGGGATGATCCTCCCTATTAGTCATCGGAGGCCCCAATTAACTGTGGAGTCTGCAACAGTCAAGGAAAGTTGGGGGCTTCCCTGGTGGCGCAGTGGTTGAGAGTCAGCCTGCCGATGCAGGGGACACAGGTTCGTGCCCCAGTCCGGGAGGATCCCACATGCTGCAGAGCGGCTGGGCCCGTGAGCCATGGCCGCTGAGCCTGAGCGTCTGGAGCCTGTGCTGTGCTCCGCAACGGGAGAGGCCACAACAGTGAGAGGGCTGCGTATCGCAAAAAAAAAACCAAAAACAAAACAGAAAGTTGGCAATCTCTGATAAAAGCTAAAACTTCACTTAAATATTTTCTCTTTCACAGATACAGGTGTAACACAAAAGGGTATTTCAGTTATATTTTCAGAATCCACAGTTTACAAGGCATCATTTCCCTGTGTATGTGGACTCATTCACTTAGGGTTCTACTATAGCAGCCGGTTCATATTATGAAATTGAAGCCAAAAAGGAATTTTACTAAGAAGAAGGTGTACTGTAATTGGAACTGCTGGGTGGGATCTGAGGTTCTAGATGTTTTTCTTGACTATGCTGTGGATCTGATGGTTCTAGAAACATCCTGGCCCCCACCATTAGCATCTGTTTCCAGGTGAAGCTGGGCTACAGTAAGGGTTTAGGGCAATCCCTGAAAGGAAAATAAAAATTTTTTTTCAAACATAGTCTGATAACTTTGGAAGGAGGAGGAAGGTCAGCTGCATACCATGTGGTCACGTGCAGGACCTTCTTTGCAGCACCTATAGTTCTAGGTGGCCTAAGTCTGTGGTATGTGGGAATGGACCTAATTTTCCATCCCCCAGGGCAGCTCTGAGTACAAGTCAACCTTACTAGGAGAGTACTTTTGCAAACTGTTTAAAGTAAGAAAAACACCGCCTCTGTGATACTAAACTTTCCATTCAAATGGGAATAAAGAGCCCTGAATCCAGGTGTGTTGCCCACAGGGAGATGTTGGGAAACAGCGGTCTCTTAGATTGATTTGTCTCTTCTAATTTTTATCCAGATGTGTGCCAACACCAAGATCCAGCTGGAAAGTATGTCTGCAATCTTCCCTTTTCTCATAACTACTCTGCAAATGCTGGCAGCAAAGTATGGCAAGCCATAGCACTAATATGCTTCAAATTAAAAAACTGATCAGGTCGCCGATCACCACTGGTCTTCCACAGGACAACTTACAGGACAGAAAAGGCCTGGGATGCCTGACTCCTCTGAACTTCCTCACTGTAGTCAGTAGCTGTTTGGGACATGTAATCTCAACTTCAAGGTTTCTGAGACACAATCACCCAGAAGTTCTTGTTAAAAACACACATTCTTAGTTCCTGCCCTTAATATATGGAATCAGAAATTCTGCACAGGGAATCTGCATTTTAAACAAGTTCCTGGTAAGATTCTTATGTACTCCAAAGTTTAAGGACTTCTACATATTTTAGAGTCCAGGCACAGTGTTTCAAGTGTTGTGAAGATCCACTCAACTACTTAACCACCATAAGCCAGTATTTGTTTAATAGCTCCCAAGTCACTGTCCTGATATAGGCTCTCAATTCCGCCAGCTCTTACTCCTAAATTCCAACCTGCTGTGGCTAACTCTCATTCACATGTTATTCCTGGTTCCTGTCCAGGCTTCTTACCAGGTATCCTGGCTCTGCTTAGTTTTGGGAACATAAAATCTTAGGATGCCAGAGCTAGAAGGGACTTTAAAGATCACCTCTTCTGACACCATGTTCCATGAAGGTTTGGCCATGGTGGGGGACCCTCTGAATCTTCTCTTGAGAGATTCTATTTTGGGAAAAATCACTACCTACACAACCAAACCCACATTTTTCTAATTTGACAGTTAGGTACTGAGAGTCCAGCACTGTGTTAAAAGGCTCATCTCTGAGAAGCCAGAGCCATTTCAGTTCAGAGGTGACATCATCTAAAGCAAGTCATACATGTATTACTCTCTTTATACTGTTTTTGTTTTGTTTTGTGATTAGTTATCCCTGAGTGCAGGTTTTATGTATCATCAGCATTATACTCTTGTGTACTTAGCACAGGCCTGCATATTAAGGCTCCTGGAAGATATGTGTTTAATTGTGGAAAGAAGGTAGAGAGGAAGGAAAGGAGGAACCAGGGCAAAGATTCAAATCCAATTCTGTCAGGGTCTCAAGGCTGAGCTCTTCCTACTTTCGCATACTACCATTATTGCATTATTGTGTCTCATCCACTAGATTGTGGTCTACTTGACTACAAGGTTAACGTTTCACTTATATCACCAGTGCTTTGTGAAGTGGCTTCCCCATAGCAGATATAGTAGATAACAGATATTTGTGGAATTAACAAAATTAACAGAATAATTTAATAGTTTAATTTATGTGAGTGGAGATTGAGTAATGAGAACATGCCAGGGGATATTAGTGAATTTTATCTGGCACTAAGCCTCCTCTGTGTAATTGTCCTTTATAAATAATTGCCCTCTTAGCATAGAGGGGAAAAAAAGCTTATCTGGTCTCTTAACCATAATGGAGTGTAACAAAAACTGACAATAAGTGGGTTCTCTGTATGCTGATCATCTTCTATCTCCCCCCTGCTTGGCTGAGACCTGGGGGTAACACACAATGGAGCTTACTCTCCCTAGTCCTTCCTCCATGACTTTCCTTCTGAGCTGCCATGCCCCTTTCTAATGGTTCATTTCTCTTTCCC
>NW_006790386.1:75954-97927 GCF_000442215.2 Lipotes vexillifer | reverse complement strand
CTTTCCCTTTCACTTAACTCAGCTTTTATACATCTGTCCATCACTGACTAACTACCAGCTAGGATGGCCTGGCTCTTTTTTAACTTTCAAAGGAAGCTGCCTGCTCTGAATGTGTGATGCTAGAGAATGGGTTTGGTAAGTCCTTAAGAACAGTTGTTTATATTCTTTCAAAGGTTGCCAAGTAATAAACAGTTGTCTGAAAGTGAAGGGTAAAGTGGTATTTCGTCACCCTGTTCTCTGGTGTTCTAGTGATGGCTCAAATCATAAAACATTGCATTTCAACCTTTGTAGGGAGATCTCATCAGTCCAGGGTTACTGAGTGGGCACAGACACTTGCTCCCTATTCAGTACCCAGGGCACTACTCAATTCCAGCCTAGCTGGAACTCCGCTGGTTGAACCTTTGAAACTCTGAGGCTGATTGAAGCTTCTAAGCCAACAAAAAGAGGCAAAGGGCCTTTGTACTTCAGCAAGGAAATGTTCCAGTTCTTTTGCACTTTCCTAATGAAAGCAGCCCAGCAGCCCTAGTGTCCCTGGCACACAGAGGGGGCTTGTAGGGAATAAAGGGAATTTGACTCTTTGGGGTCACTCCTCTCTTCCCAGGGACTTTTATAGATGGCTTTCCAGCCATTGAGAGGTTTGCTACTCATTCAGATTTCATAGCTTTGAATCTTAGGGAAAAAAAAAAGAAGTGCTATTTTGTGTATTGCTGAACTGTAACAAATGTTCCAATGCATCTCACACATGCCATGTCTCATTTACATTAGTCCCCACCTAGCTTCATTCATTTAGGTCAACTGACCAGGCTTGTAGGGATTTCGGTTTGCCATCTCAAACTGAATTTGTAAATTACAGGGCTAGGAAGATGTAAATTGTTCACCATTGTTGTTACTGCTGGATCAAGTTGAAGTGCTTTACAGTATGAATTCAGGTATTAATTCCAGTACCATGTAATGCCTCCAGTAAGCTGAGTGAAGGGAGTTTTCCATTCCTTTCTGACACAGTATAAGAAAATGTGAGATTTTAAAAAGTGCAGGACCCAAATTCCAAATTCCACTGTGACTAGTTATGTTAGATATCTGGATATGGAAATTGAGGTAAGTAGAATTGCAAACAGCAGGACTGAAAAGAGCTTTGCAATTTGATCCCCAATCCTTGACTTTATAAATAAGCTATCTTATTTATAACCCAGAGTAATTACTGGATATGAGTTAGTGCATGAGATGACAATAGTGCCCTCCTGGTCATCAATTACAAATCTCCAAATTGCTGAACCCATTAGAATAATTACGGTATAGCATCTGAGCTTGCAATGAAAGAATGCAATGTAAAAGATGGTTCTGATACCGCTTAGAAGTATCTGGCCCTAATCAGACTCCAATTTTTATACATAGTCCTACCTAAAGTTTCCTATAATTTATTACATCAGAAGATTGAAAGAGTTATTTTTATGCAGAGAAAATTGGACTCAAGTAAAAGTTATTTTCATCACTTCATCTAATTACAAAGCTGAGCATAGAACCATGACTATTGAAACATATTACAGATATAACAAAGAGAGTGAATAGCAATGAAAGATGGTCTTGACTAGCTGCCAAGGCAAGCAAAGATGGGGGAATGATTCTCATGATTAGAGGGGAAAGTAAGGAAGCAGTAATTTATTTTCAGAATGTTTACACACTCTGTTCAGTTAGATATTTTAAGGGTTCATGTTAACTATGATACTGATTATTCCTTAGTAGCATGTAGCTCATCTGAGCAATGAAGTGTGTTTTTACTGCAAGTGACTTCAAGGGATATGGTCTCCCACTGAGAAAATAAAGAGAAAGACATAGTTGGGCCAGGGAATATGAATTTGAGCAAACAGACATAGAGTCTAGATTTAGGCTACAGGTCCATATCCTTTTGGGTGATTCTTTCCTTCCTTGAGATAACACAAAACTACATTAGCATTGAGGAGGGAAACATTAGCACTGAGGACAGAAAATTTAGGCAAAAACAATACCATGTGTTTAAAAGTGAAGCAAAAGAAAATTTAGCACGATGAAGGAGAGCTCATAAATCAGTCAATGATTCTGAGTTTTTTGAAAAAGCAAAGAACTCTATTTGGTTCAGAGAAAAACTTCAACTTCCTCTCAGTTACCTGTGGCAGGTTAAATAGATTTAGCTTATCTAGTTTCTTTCTAATACTTTGCTGCTGAGAAGCAGTTTGCATACAAGTCCAAGAAACCTGGAATTAAATCCAAACCGTGTAGTTTAGAGCCATATGACTTTAAGAAAATCACAATCTCTCTAAACCTCAATTTCCTCATCTGTTAAATAGTATAAATCAAGGCTATTTTTAGGGTTGGCATGAGAGGTAAGTGCAAAAAGATAAACCTCAATAAATAGTAGTTTTAAATTTCTGATGAACACATTGTTTTCTAAGACTCAGCACTGTCAGTATATTTCCATTGTCTCTGGAAGTGACTGGAAGAAGAGTTATATTCTTATTCATTTAGTTACCCTTGCTGCCCAGGGAACAAACAGCTTGGAAAAAAGGTATCTCTACTCCAGATGAGGGTTTGCACTAGCCCAAGATATATTACTTCCTAGAAAATGGAAGAGGCAGAAAGATGTTGAAGCAAGTAATTTTCATGCTCCTGTGAGCTAAAAGCTTATTGTACTTGCAGTTTGGCAAATCCCTAGAATTTCAGACACAGTCACATATAAATATGTTAGTATATAAACATAAATACCAGTGGTCAGTTGAGGAGGTGGTGAAAGGCATCACTCCATAAGCATGGACATTTTTATTTTGTTTTAAATTCTTATTACTGAGCATCCACTATGTGTTCAACACACACATAGTGTTTAGGTGCTTTATATATGCCATTTCATTTAATTCTCCCATTATCCTGTGGAAAAGATGTTGTCCTTATTCTGCACTTGACGGAATTAACAGAGAGGTTAACCTGGATTCATGTGTAATGTTTACAATATAAAGCAGAGGTAGGGAGGCCAGTTAGGACTCCTCTGCAGTAATCTAGCTGAGAGGAATTATTTTTCTGTAAGAATGGAGAGAAGTAAATCTTTTGGAAAGAGTCTACGATGTTGTTTTTGCACCAAATGGCATATTACAGAAATCAATTAATCCAGTTAAATTGCAACAAAATGTGCAAACATGTTCTTATGACTCATCTGGATCATATCTTATACTTTCCCTTTAATAAATGTCATTTATAAATAAATTAAAAGCACTTGAATTCAGGGATAATGTCCAAACACCCATTTAGTCTCTATTTTAAAGACTTTTAGATAGCGAAATTAAGAAATGTGCTTTGCAAAGTGTTCCACAATCCTGACTGCCAGGACTTGCTTTTGGAAATCTGAATAAAACTGAGCCTTTGGTTGGCGTGCATTATGTTGGCTCTGAAGGAATCACTATCATCTCAATAATTTAGCCTTATTATGAATCTACTAAATGAAAATAGCCAATATAATCTTGTATTATTTAGCTCTTTCTTTTATACTGCCACTCCCTTCTCTATAGTGAACCATGTGTACAAAACAGCTGTAAAATAAAGGAATATATTTAAAATATATATGTCTATGAACTCCATTTTGAATGACTTCTCTGTAACTAATAAGTTACATTGTTGGCCACTAAAAACATTTCCTCCACTAATCTGACACTGAAGTCTTATATTCTGCCATCAGAGAGGCTTCCAGTATCAAAATGCTAATTACTCTAGAGTGGGGTTTCTCAAACTTGACACTCCAATTGTCATTTTGGACCAGACAATTCTTTGTTGTAGGGAGTTAGTTGTCCTGTGCATTGTAGGATGTTTGGCAGCATTTCTGGCTTCCCCCCACTAAATGCCAGTGGCAACTGCCCCCTACTTTTCCAAAATTATGATAATAAAAATGTCTCTAGACATTGTCAAATGA
Organism: Lipotes vexillifer; assembly: GCF_000442215.2. NCBI lineage: Eukaryota > Metazoa > Chordata > Mammalia > Artiodactyla > Lipotidae > Lipotes > Lipotes vexillifer. The sequence goes on along the minus strand of NW_006790386.1, from coordinate 93,999 downwards.
CCCCCAAGGAGGCAAAACTGCCTCCAGTTGAGAACCACAGCCCCAGAGACAAGACTATATTATTCCGCTTTCAGTCACAGACAAAATATTATTTGTTTTTCCATGTGACAAATGTCTGTAAGAATAAGACTCAATGGACAAGTCTGTCATCATCATTATTAAAAAAAAAATATCTTTGTTAAAAGAAAAAGCAATATATGTCCATTGCAGATAAAAGCAGAAATACAGGTAAAACTATCAGAAAGTATTTACTCACTCTTTTTCCATGTTTCAGAAACAACCAGCATTATTATTTATGTATTAAACTTTTTGATCAAACTTCAAAATGAGATTATATTGTACATATTGCTTAGAAACTTGATTACTTTTAAAGTAATAATATAAAATTTAGTTATCCACCTACAGCATAATTTTAAATAGAATAGCATTCCACTGTATGGCTTTACAATTAATGAGTCATTAATTCATTTAATAAATATAGTAAACCTCTATGTGTCAGGCACTGTGCTAGGTGCTAGGGATAAAATATGAAGAAGATAAGTGGGCAAGAAACTGCCTAATGAAGTTTGAGAGACCAACAAAGAAAATAAATAAAGTAGGAGAGACTAGGCAAAAGCCTAACACCCTCTAGGAAAACAGGCCTTGGCAGCCAGGTTAGACAAGACAAATGAGAATAGAAAATTGAAGAGTAGCTAGTGCTGAAGACCAGCTGTTGTCCTATTGATCTATGTTTCTCTCCATTCAGTTATCATTATACAGCTTAATAAATGATGGAAGAATTTAAATTTTTATACAGACTTGAACATCTCCAATCATTCCTACCCCTGGTTTGGTAACCTTTCTGCTACTCTTCCTCCCTCTCTACTTCTCTAGATGTGCAGGCAAATGTTTGGTGTCTTGCATCTGTGTTCTTAACAGGTCTAGATATGCAGAGTGACCCTCAGACCCTAATGAAAGCACTCAATAGGTAAAAACTATGATTAAAAAGGTGTTTGAACTCAAACTGATACAGTGTTTTAGACTAAAGATTTTCTTGTTTGTTTTTTGTGTTTCTTCTAAGTGTAATAACAGCCTTAATCTCTTCCTGATTAGCGTCGATATTCCTGCCAGAATGGTAATTCCTCTTTTTGCCAGCTGATCCCTTGACAGAAGTAGCCTCGGAAGAAGGAGTTCAATGGGACTTTTGCTATTCCTTCTATAAACTTACAGAATCCAGAGCTGTAGGAATGGTAAGCAAAACTTCTCTGACTGGGTCACTAGGAGTGATGAGAAACAGGTAATCAGGACCATTTCTGTGTCTATTTATTGGTTCCTGGACCCAAGTATTTAGCTAATTGAAGAAACAGAACTATGTAATAGTCACTGATTTAGGATATATACTGTTCTTGGAAATGGCATCCCATCCTCATTGGGTATCATTTCTAAGCTGGCACTATAACTGGCAGTTCTGTCACTCCTTCAGGCCAGCAGGTCCAAGGTGGTACACTGTGATGGGACCAGTAGATCCCATTGTAATATGCCCATTGCTGCACTTTATTTGCTTTAAAATAGGTCCCTTGATCTGTGTAATGTCTTGTGGTCAATGGATCAGGCTGTAAGCCTGCAGATAGTTGTGCTGACTGAGGACCTATAGGCCAAAAAAGACAAAACTCATACCAAAAATAGAAGTCTGTTTCCATCAAAATGGAAACTTCTATTCAACACTGTACTGTAGTTCCTAGCCAATGCAATATGAGAAAAAAAAGAAATTAAGGTATTCAAATTAGGATGGAAGAAATAAAACTATTTGCAGAAGACATGCTTATCTATGTAGAAAGTCCTAATGAATCCACAAAAAACCCTATGAGAACCAAGAAGTGAATTTAGAAAGGCCATAGAATATATATATATTATATATATATATATATATATATATATACACACATATATATAAACTTTCAGCTTATGACACATAACAATGGGACCAAAATACATTTACAAATGAAATAAAAACAAAATATAATAAAATTAACAATTAACAGCATCATTTTTATGTGATGGGTTCTTGTTTTCTTTGCTTTATCATGAATATCAGACCACTGTATCATCCTACATTGTTTTGAGATGCGCATGTCTACTACCCTGTTCCATGTGATAACTCCAATTCTTCTTCTGCTCTTTCTATTTCAGCTACTTACACAGCTTCCTGCAATTTATTTGCATTTTAATTGACTTGAATACTTCATTTGTGTGTTAACTCCTGACTAGTAAGCACAAAAAAGTGATACAACTTGGACTCCATGCTATTATAATCACAACTACAAATATAAACTTTGGCACTGAAATGTTGTGGCAGTACCCAATTATATGTTATCCCCAAAATGATCCAGAATATATTAATTAATTTTAAAAGATTTTCATAAAAATACTACAAAATCACACAGGGACCTTCCATAATAATATAACTATGGATTATACAAAGGTTCATGGATCCCGCTTTTGAGAAACACTGTTAAATACCACTCATTTGGCAATAAACTCTATAAAGTCTGGTAGTACCTCTTATATTGTGTGCTATACATTAGAGCTAGGAACTTTTCAAGCTTTTATAGTACACTGAGAGTGTGCTCAGTGAGGGTTTATTTCTTATTTCCTAACACATAGAGGATATTCTTCTGATATTTATGGGTTAAAATATACCCAAATTCCTCTTCAGTGGACAGAATGCCTGTGACCTATATAAAATTCTAAGCTTCAAATTTTGTTTCCTCTGATTGTAAAAATGAGGACATTTCATATGTGTCATCTAGTTTAAGGAGATGCTCAAATTAATATTCCCTGAATACTAAGCATTAATGCTTTTATGCAATGCATGGGAATATGAGCTGTATCTCATTTGAACCTACCACAGCTCTCTGAAGAAGGTTATGCTGTTATCCCCACTTACAGTAATACTTAGGAAAAATAAAGCCCTGAGGCTTAGAGAGAGACAACAATTTGTCTAACATCACGTGAGTATTAAGCAGCAGAGGGGGAGTTTGAACTCAGGCAGATTGGTTTTGAACCAGAGTACCAGACCCCCATGTTCCAATGCTCAGTGAATCCTGGAAGCTTCCTGGGTATCCTTGCTTCCTGAGTTCTGCAATTTGCCCACCAGCTGATTAAGTTGCTTGGAATGCCTGTTACATAAACATTAGTAAGGAAACCTCATCTTTGGTTCATGAAGATCCATAAGGAAATGATCTTAATTCTCAATGGGAGTTTAGTAAGTGTATTTGTACTCTGGAGTTTCATGCATCTATTTTTTTTAATATTTTGACTTGTGCAGCTGTGGCTTGCTAGGAGCATTAATGTACTTATGTAAGGATACTGACTTTTTATAGTAAAGAAAGAGATGATTCTAAATTTCTTTGATAATCAAAACTTAGCACTCCCCCTTAAAATACCCAAGAAAAGGAGCTGCTTCTCCTCCATTTTCTGTATTAACTCAGATGGAACTGAAGGAAGTTCACAAGCCATCTGGACTTAATTAGTGCACTGTGTAGATATGCTGGTAGCAGAATTGCTGAGGGGAATTAGCTTTAATGGAAAGAACCTCAAATTTGGAGTCAGGAATTCTGGTTTCTCTCTAGCCTCTGTCACTAACTTCTCACTCTATGCTTTTCTTTTTAAAAAAAAAAAATTATTTATTTATTTTTCCTGCATTGGGTCTTCGTTGCGGTGCGCAGGCTTCTCATTGCGGTGGCTTGTCTTGTTGTGGAGCACGGGCTCTAGGCGCGCGGGCTCCAGTAGTTGTAGCACGCGGGCTCAGCAGTTGTGACTTGGGGGCTCTAGAGCGCAGGCTCAGTAGTTGTAGCACACGGGTTTAGTTGCTCCATGGCATGTGGGATCTTCCCAGACCAGGGATTAAACCCGTGTCCCCTGCATTGGCAGGTGGATTCTTAACCACTGCACCACCAGGGAAGTCCCTATGTTTTTCTTTTATCAAAAGAAAAGAATATCTCCTCTGGTACCTAACTGAGTTTTACTTTTACTTTGGAGATCAGATAATATTTAAAAAACCCAAATCACCTCCGAATGCAAAAGATTCTTTTATTATTATTATTATAGTACTGTGGAATTTAAACCATGTTTGTGGTTATTGTTGTTCTTAACAACTTTTACCAATATATGATAATTAAACCTTTTTGTCATTTGTTACTACTTGTTTGGACCAAAAATGGTTACCAGGACATTTTGAGGCTCTAATTTTGGAGTCTAGTATCTCTGTATAACCTCCCTGAGCCATTGCAGCACTCAATCATGCAAGTAGAGTTTGCCTTTATTTGCAGACTTCCTCTCCCCTTCCTATTTCCCTCAGGTTTCAGAAGTTGAAATATTCGGGCATGCACACAGGAAGTCAAAGAGTTATTACTGATTCCATATTGGGATGAGGATTCCAAAACAGTTCAAATGAGAGAAAAATAATCTGCAGATAGCATGTAATTAGCCAGCTGTGGCTGAAGGGAACCAGCTTCAATTAGGGGAATCTTGGATTAAATAATAGCAGTGTGCATTTAGCTGATTCTGGCCTTAGTTAGGAAACGTAGTGACTCTGCACAGAGTTTGCTCTTATAAAGATATTTGTAGCCATCCTCATTTCATGACCAAATATTTGGAAATTTGGGAAATGCAGTGTGTTTCTGAAAAATGGTCAACTGTTCGTTAGGCAGTTTGCAGTAGGAGGGGTGAAAAGATTCCGTATCTCCATTTATATTAGACTCTCAGCACCAGTCTTGCTCCTTTGGAAAGTCAGAGGAAGATAAATAGACAAAAAACAAACAAACAGAAAAAACAAACAAAAAGCTAGCACATGAGCACTGAAAATCTAAAAGCATCAAGAATATTTTTTTTTTGCCAAAACTACTCTTCTAGGAGGCTTAGTCTGATTTAGTAGCTGAAAAACAGATTTTCATTAGTTTTCTTCCCCATCATCAAACTTTAATTTTGTATTTTTCTAATTTCTTTAAAAAATATTTTAAAGTATTATTCCAAAATGGTATGTGGTTTTAGTAGAAACAGTTTATGTTTATTGCTAAACAGAAATGAAATAAGATGAAAAAAGCAATCAACTTGGACTAACCATGGGGTTTATCATCATCATTGCTGACCTTACCTTACTGACCAGTGAAGATTAAATCAGGTAAGTGGGGACTTCCCTGGTGGGGCAGTGGATAAGATTCCACGCTCCCAATGCAGGGGGCCTCGGTTCGATCCCTCATCAGGGAACTAGATCCCACATGCATGCCGCAACTAAGGAGCCCACGTGCCACAACTAAGGAGCCCAGGAGCTGCAACTAAGAAGCCAGCAAGCCGCGACCAAGGAGCCTACCTGCCACAACTAAGACTTGGTACAACCGAAAAAATAAGTATTAAAAAAATAATAAATCAGATAGTCCTTTAAAAGGGTCCAGTTGAATGTAGAATAATAAGAGCTAACCCTCACTGAGAGCTTACCATGTGCCAGACATTGTTCTGAGCACTGTGCAAGTATCCTTCTGATAACCCCAGATAGGTACTGTTATCCCTATCATAGAAATAACAAATGTCAAAGATGTTTAGTAATTCACCCAGGGTCACAAAAGTAGTAAGGGACAGGACCTGAATTCAAACCCAGCAGTCTGACTCCAGAGCCCATACCCTAAACCAAGAGTCATCAAATTACATCCCAAAAGCCAAATCTGGCCCTGCCACTTGTTTTTGTCAATAAAGTTTTAGTGGAACACACAGACATCAATCATAATCTTAAAACTCAGAGATAAACCTTGCTGATTATCAGTAGGTATGTCCATGGTTTTCCAATTCTTTCCTTTTTTTTTTGATGAGAAAGGGAAGAGATGATAGTGGCTAAGAGTAGGGCATTCGTTAAACTTTTTTATTACCAATTCCAGACAACTACCACTCAAAGAATTTATAAGAAAGACGTGTTCTACATTATCTCAAAGAGAACAGAATATAAATTCATTAAACCTTTTGCATCTATCTATTAGATAGGGCTAAACCCTCAGACAGACTTTGATAATGTTGTTTCTGATAAGCACAGCTAGCTATATTGTTGTATAGCTCACGACTCAATTTAAATACTGATTTATGCCTTAACACTAAGTAGGACTCTGAAAATGCTACTAAGTTTTAGACCCTGGTTTGGAAGTCAACAACTGTGTGATGTAAACATATCTTTTAAAATATATACTGAAGCCTGCATGCCTAGAACCCCTGCTCTGCAACAAGAGAAGCCACCACAATGAGAAGCCCACGCACTGCAACGTAGAGTAGCCCCTGCTCGCTGCAACTAGAGAAAGCCTGCGTGCAGCAATGAAGACCCAACACAGCCAAAATAAATAAATAAATTTATTTTAAAAATAAATAAATAAAATAAAATATAAACACCAGTCATTCCTGAAAACAAAAGCAAAACTCTAAAGGCCAGCAAAAAGTGAACATCAACATGTGTTTACTCTCTTCACGAACAGGGCTCCTTGCCAGTATATATGCATTGTTTAAAGCGCATATCCCAGCTTATCCTATTCTATGGGGACTGTGAGTCTTTTATTGCCTTTGAACTATAACACTGTTATAAAATAACAGTTAATCTACAATAAACTGATACAACTGTAGATACAATAAGCTGTAGATAACTGAAAGCAGTACAAAAGAATTCTTCTCTATAGATACGTAAATAAATTCTGTCCAGTGTAAATTCAAAGACTTCCCTTCTCCACTATGGAGGCCAGCTGTGGCTGTTTCCATAGTGGAAATTCGCAAATTCATTTCAACATTCCTGATCTATAATAATGTCTATTCTTCAGACACTTTTTTGAACTGGTTAAAACACGTTACCAGTTCTCTTATTTATGTAATGAGTTAGATAAAAATCTTTGACATGTGTTCATTGTATACTTGTTAAAAAATTATCCTTTAACATGAGTTTAGGCTCTAGAGTCAGTCAGTCATAGATCCTAATCCTAGTTTAGCTATTACTAGCTGTTTAACATTAGGCAAAAAATTACCCTCCCTATTAATAATACCTGCCTCATTAAACTGTTGTGGGATTATGTGACATGTTACTTCTATTCTGACACTTAAGATATACGTGGTGAATAAAATTTGTATTTTAAGGCAAAAGAATTTTTTAAAAAATATATAGTTGATTTACAATGGTAATTTCTGCTGTATAGCAAAGTGATTCAGTTATACACACACACACACACACACACACACACACACACATTCTTTTTCATATTCTTTTCCATTATGGTTTATCACAGGATACTGAATACTGTGCTATAAAGTAAGACCTTGTTGTTTATCCATTCTATATATAATATTGATAGTTTGCATCTGCTAATCCCAAACTTCCAACCCATCCCTTCCCCACACCCCTTGGCAACTACAAGTCTGTTCTCTATGTCTGTGAGTCTGTTTCTGTTTCACAGATAAGTTGATTTGTATAATATTTTAGTTTCCATGTATAAGTGATGTATGGTATTTATCTTTGACTTACTTCACTTAGTATGATAATCTCTAGGTCCATCCGTGTTCCTGCAAATGTCATTGTTTCATTCTTTTTTACAGCTGAGTAGTATTCCATTGTGTATGTGTGTGTGTATATATATATATATATATATATATATATATATATATATATACCGCATCTTCTTTACCCATTCATCTGCTGATAGACATTTAGGTTGTTTCTATGTCTTGGCTATTTTGAATAGTGCTGCTATGAACACAGGGGTGCATGTATCTTTTTAAATTATAGTTTTGTCTGGATATATGTCCAGGAGTAGGAATTCTGGATCATATGGCAACTCTATTCTTAGTTTTTTGAGGAACCTCCATACTGTTTTCCATAGTGGCTGCACCAACATTCTAACCAATAGAGTAGGAGGGCTCCATTTTCTCCACACCCTCTGCAGCATTTGTTATTTGTAGACTTTTTAACGATGGCCATTCCGACCAGTGTGAGGTAGTACTCCATCGTAGTTTTTATCTGCATTTCTCTGATAATTAACAATGTTAAGCACCTTGTCATGTGTAAGGCAAGATAAATTTAAACACAGATTTTTTTTCTCTGCCTGTTTGGGCCTCCTCCCTCCCCTGTAGTGTGCATTGTACATCTGCATTATTCATTAACCAGACGTCCCCAGTGGCAGAAATACCTGCTCAACCATAAAAATCCATTTTTCTTCTTTGGATGCCAACGATGTACTCCCGAGAAGACAACACTCCTTTATCAATCCTGTAAGGGGTCCCGATGGCCCACCACTTACCTTGTATGTGCAGATATCCTTGGTGAAATTTACGTACAGGTATAAAGACGCAGACATAGAGAATGGACTTGAGGACACGGGGAGGGTTCCCAGGGTAAGCTGGGATGAAGTGAGAAAGTGGCATGGACATATATACACTACCAAATGTAAAACAGATAGCTAGTGGGAAGCAGCCGCATAGAACAGGGAGATAAGCTCGGTGCTTTGTGACCACCTAGAGGGGTGGGATAGGGAGGGTGGGAGGGAGACGCAAGAGGGAGGAGATATGGGGATATATGTATATGTATAGCTGATTCACTTTGTTATGAAGCAGAAACTAACATACCATTGTAAAGCAATTATACTCCAATAAAGATGTTTAAAAAAAAACGTACTATGCCAACATATCATTTCCCTTAAAGATAGCGACTGGTATGGAACAGACTGGGTCAGACAACCTGGGGAAATTCTGGACCCCACCTAATGGAAGTTCTTAGCTTAAATACTTACTTATGACCTTATTAATATCACTAGCTATGTTACTTGTATTCTGCCTATTTTATAAGATTATTGTTCCTTGCGTTACCAAATATGTGACTGAGTCTCTCATAAAAAAATGATGACCAGGTGACTTGAAATGATTGACCAAATATATAATTTTATAAGATCAATAACTGTAATAGTGTAACTCTAGATATGGGAAGAAGCAACAAGAGGGAACCATATCCTGGAACATAACAGACTAGTAAAACAGGGTGTCCAGGGGCTTTGGGCTACTGTTAACAGGGCCTAGTCCAGTAACAGGACACTAAGTGGACTATCAATGAAACACTTGCTTGACCTGGGAATGAGCATTCCTAGCACCCTGGAACACATCAGTCACAAAATGTCTCCCAAACCTTGGACAAAATGAAGGCAAAAAGGGAGGGGATTGTAAAATAAAGAATACTGCCCACCATTCAGTTCTATAAGAATCAAGTCATTAGCCACTGCAGTTGCCGACCTACAATACACCCTGACGGGAATTCAGGGTAAAGATCAGGATGAGTTACCTTGTGCTCTAGGAAAACTGGCACAACTATCCCTCAAATAGTTAAATGTTTTCAGGAGAAAATTTTATGAACCCAGTTTCTTGCATCTTCCCATACTTAGGAAAGTACTAAAACCATTAACTAAGATATCTGTTCCTCACGAACAGTAGTAACCTTCTATTAAGACGTGTGTTTGACTGCATGTACCTTTTAACCAAAATTACATATATGCCTCCCTCTCCCCTTACCTCTTCAGAACAGTCTTCAGAGCTTTCTGAAGGACTGTCTCCCAGGTTATAATCCTCAGGTTGACTAGAATAGACTGATCTATTAGATTGACCATTAATTACTTTTATGTTGACACACTCAACAACAAATAAAAAATGTTTTTTAAGGAATTAGCAGAGCCAGGGTATGAACTGCCTACTGTGTAACAGCAATAAAGTAGAAGACCCATTCTATCAATATCCAGGAAGTACACTGAATGTGACTTCTCTTTTTTTAAACCTCTAAAGTTACTATTTAAGGCTTATGACTCAACTACATAAATAGGTCAAAATGTTTTCCAAAACCATATAAATGAAACAGGCTAATGACTTTCAAATTCCAGTTAGGGCATAGTTAATATGCAAAGGTTAATCAGTGAGTAATCTCTGCAGTCACGTTTGTACAGGAAGACACCCATAAAATTCAATTTCATGCATTTCCTCTAAGTTTTCCTGAAGATCATCCTCTAAATTTTCATCTAGTGCACATTAACTATGAGTTATTTTTCAGTGGACTAAGAACACAGGCTGTCCTCAAAAGATTAGTAATACTTATCCTTAATTCTAGCTCCAATCATGAATATAATTATCTCCTCCTACAATTATACTTTGCCTTTTACGTTTAGAAATATTGAAACAAGCCTCTTTTTTTTGGAAACTGGAATAAATAATTAAATAATTCTTTAAGTGGTGAAGAGCCAGTTGACAAAACAGAACATATTACTGTGTGGTATTACATGCCATTTATGTAAACAGCCATTAATTCCAATTTGAGGTCCCTTTCAAAATCCTGCAGAGATTAAAATGATCTCTGGATTTTAGAAGATTTATTATCAATCTTCGTAACTTCTAGAACAAAATTATTCTACTCACCCCCACTTCAACATTTCCCACCCATCTAGTCCCTGCTACACTTACTTACATACAAGCAGTATTTCTTAAATGAGAAACGTAAGAGTCTCTATAAGCTCTGTGCAGAAGTAACTTCAGATCACTGTACACAACATACCTCTTGGAGACTCACTAAACATTGGATTAGTGGAGATTCTGAGAAGGCCTACAACAAAGAAACCTATTTAACTTTGTCAAATTTACTACCTGAGACCTCTGAGACAGGCTGAGATATCTGAGTGTCTTGAGAGATCAATGAGGTGTCAGAAAACTTTTAAGATTGCCAAATAATCAGCAAATAAATAAGAGAAGCCTTTTCTTCCAGGTCAATATGAAAAAACTCAGACTGCTTTCCTCTCACCATTCACCATGTTTCTTTCTCTACCCAATTTTACAGAAGTTGTTCTTTTAAAAAAGGGCATGCAGCAGTGGCAGACTAGAATCACCTGAGGAATGTTTAGAAAATACAAATGCTCACATTGTATCTAAGACCAATTAAATTAGAATCTTTAGGGACTTCCCTGGTGGTGCAGTGGGCAAGAATCCACCTACCAATGCAGGGGCCATGGGTTCGAGCTCTGGTCCGGGAAGATCCCACATGCCACAGAGCAACAAAGCCCGTGCACCACAGCTACTGAGCCTGCGCTATAGAGCCCATGAGCCACAACTACTGAGCCTGTGTGCCACAACTACTGAAGCCCGCGTGCCTAGAACCTGTGCCCTGCAACAGGAGAAGCTATCGCAATGAAGCCCAAGCACCGCAACAAAGAGTAGCCCTCGCACGTCACAACTAGAGAAAACCTGTGTGCAACAAGGAAGACCCAATGCAGCCAAAAATAAAATAAATAAATTAATTTAAAAAAATAGAACTTCATTAAAAAAAAAAATTAGAGACCAGAGGGCAGACAGCAGAAGCAAGAAGTACAATCCTGCAGCCTGTGGAACATAAACCACATTCACAGAAAGATAGACAAGATGAAAAGGCAGAGGGCTATGTACCAAATGAAGGAACAAGATAAAACCCCCCAAAAACAACTAAATGAAGTGGAGATAGGCAACCTTCCAGAAAAAGAATTCAGAATAATGATAGTAAAGATGATCCAGGACCATGGAAAAAGAATGGAGACAAAGATCCAGAAGATGCAAGAAATGTTTAACAAAGATCTAGAAGAATTAAAGAACAGAGATGAACAATACAATAACTGAAATGAAAAATACACTAGAAGGAATCAATAGCAGAATAACTGAGACAGAAGAACGGATAAGTGACCTGCAAGACAGAATGGTGGAATTCACTGCTGCAGAACAGAATAAAGAAAAAACAATGAAAAGAAATGAAGACAGCCTAAGAGACCTCTGGGACAACATTAAATGCAACAACATTCACATTATAGGGGTCCCAGAAGGAGAAGAGAGAGAGAAATGACCAGAGAAAATTTTGGAAGAGATTATAGTCAAAAACTTCCCTAACATGGGAAAGGAGATAGCCACCCAAGTCCAGGAAGCACAGTGAATCCCATACAGGATAAATCCAAGGAGAAACATGCCAAGACACATAGTAATCAAATTGGCAAAAATTAAAGACAAAGAAAAATTGAAAGCAGCAACGGAAAAACGACAAATAACATACAAGGGAACTCCTATAAGGTTAACAGCTGATTTCTCAGCAGAAACTCTACAAGTCAGAAGGGAGTGGCATGATATACTTAAAGTGATGAAAGGGAAGAACCTACAACCAAGATTACTCTACCCGGCAAGGATCTCATTCAGATTCGATGGAGAAATCAAAAGCTTTACAGCCAAGCAAAAGCTAAGAGAATTCAGCACCACCAAACCAGCTCTACAACAAACGCTAAAGGAACTTCTCTAAGTGGGAAACACAAGAGAAAAAAAGGACACGCAAAAACAAACCAAAAACAATTAAGAAAATGGTCATAGGAACATACATACAAATAATCACCTTAAACATGAATGGATTAAATGCTCCAACCAAAAGACACAGGCTTACTGAATGGATACAAAAACAAGACCCATAAACATGCTGTCTACAAGAGACCCACTTCAGACCTAGGGACACATACAGACTGACAGTGAGGCGATGGAAAAAGATATTCCATGCAAATAGAAATCAAAAGAAAGCTGGAGTAGCAATACTCATATCAGATAAAACAGACTTTAAAATAAAGAATGTTACAGGAGACAAGAAAGGACACTACATAATGATCAAGGTATCAATCCAAGAAGAAGATATAACAATTATAAATATATATGCACCCAATATAGGAGTACCTCAATACATAAGGCAACTGCTAACAGCTATAAAAGAGGAAATCAACAGTAACACAATAATAGTGGGGGACTTTAAACCTCACTTACACCAATGGCCAGATCATCCAAAATGAAAATAAATAAGGAAACAGAAGTTTTAAATGACACAACAGACCAGAGAGATTTAATTGATATTTATAGGACATTCCAACCAAAACCAGCAGATTACAGTTTCTTACCAAGTGCGCACAGAACATTCTCCAGGATAGATCATATCTTGGGTCACAAATCAAGCCTCAGTAAATTTAAGAATATTGAAATCATATCAAACATCTTTTCTGACCACAACGCTATGAGATTAGATGAATTACAGGGAAAAAAAACATAAAAAACACGAACACATGGAGGTTAAACAATATGTTACTAAATAACCAAGAGATCACTGAAGAAATCAAAGAGGAAATCAAAAAATACCTAGAGACAAATGACAATGAAAACACGACGATCCAAAACCTATGGGATGCAGCAAAAGCAGTTCTAAGAGGGAAGTTTATAGCTATACAAGCCTACCTCAAGAAACAAGAAAAATCTCAAATAAACAATCTACCCTTACACCTAAAGGAACTAGAGAAAGAAGAACAAACAAAACCAAAAGTTAGCAGAAGGAAAGAAATCATAAAGATCAGAGCAGAAATAAATGAAATAGAAACAGAGAAAACAATAGCAAAGATCAATAAAACTAAAAGCTGGTTCTTTGCAAAGATAAACAATTTAATAAACCATTAGCCACACTCATCAAGAAAAAGAGGGAGAGGACTCAAATCAATAAAACTAGAAACAAAAAAGAAGAAGTTACAACAGACACTGCAGAAATACAAGGCATCCTAAGAGACTACTACAAGCAAGTCTATGCCAATAAAATGGACAACCTGGAAGAAATGGACAAATTCTTAGAAAGGTATAACCTTCCAAGACTAAACAAGGAAGAAACAGAAAATATGAATAGAGCAATCACAAGTAATGAAATTGAAACTGTGATTAAAAATCTTCCAACAAACAAAAGTCCAGGACCAGATGGCTTCACAGGTGAATTCTATCAAACATTTAGAGAAGAGCTAACACCCATCCTTCTCAAACTCTTCCAAAAAATTGCAGAGGAAGGAACACTCCCAAACTCATTCTATGAGGCCACCATCACCCTGATACCAAAACCAGACAAAGACACTACAAAAAAGAAAATTAAAGAACAATATCACTGATGACTATAGATGCAAAAATCCTCAACAATACTAGCAAACAGAATCCAACAACACATTAAAAGGATCATACACCATGATGAAGTGGGATTTATCCCAGGGATGCAAGGATTCTTCAATATATGCAAATCAATCAATGTGACACACCATATTAACAAATTGAAGATAAAAACCATATGATCATCTCAGTAGATGCAGAAAAAGCTTTTGACAAAATTCCGCACCCATTTATGATAAAAACTCTCCAGAAAGTGGGCATAGAGGGAACCTACCTCAACATAATAAAGGCCATATACAACAAACCCACAGCAAACATCATTCTCCATGGTGAAAAACTGAAAGCATTTCCTCTAAGATCAGGAACAAGACAAGGATGTCCACTCTCACCACTATTATTCAACATACTTTTGGAAGTCCTAGCCATGGCAATCAGAGAAGAAAAAGAAATAAAAGGAATACAAATTGGAAAAGAAGAAGTAAAACTGTCACTGTTTGCAGATGACATGATACTATACATAGAGAATCCTAAAAATGCCACCAGAAAACTACTAGAGCTAATCAATGAATTTGGTAAAGTTGCAGGGTCCAAAATTAATGCACAGAAATCTCTTGCATTCCTATACACTAATGATGAAAAATTTGAAAGAGAAATTAAGAAAACACTCCCATTTACCATTGCAACAAAAAGAATAAAATACCTAGGAATAAACCTACCTAGGAGACAAAAGACCTGTATGCAGAAAACTATAACACACTGATGAAAGAAATTAAAGATGATACCAACAGATGGAGAGATATACCATGTTCTTGGATTGGAAGAATCAACATTGTGAAAATGACTATACTACGCAAAACAAGCTACAGAGTCAATGCAATCCCTATCAAATTACCAATGGCATTTTTTACGGAACTAGAACAAAAAATCTTAACATTTTTATGGAGAAAGAAAAGACCCCGAATAGCTAAAGCAGTCTTGAGGGAAAAAAACGGAGCGGGAGGAATCAGACTCCCTAACTTCAGACTATACTGCAAAGCTACAGTAATCAAGACAATATGGTACTGGCACAAAAGCAGAAACATAGATCAATGGAACAAGATAGAATGCCCAGAGATAAACCCACGCACCTATGGTCAACTAATCTATGACAAAGGAGGCAAGGATATACAATGGAGAAAAGACAGTCCCTTCCAGAAGTGGTGCTGGGAAAACTGGACAGCTACATATAAAGGAATGAAATTAGAACACTCCCTAACACCATACACAAAAATAAAGTCAAAATGGATTCAAGACCTAAACCTAAGACCAGACACTATAAAACTCTTAGAGGAAAACATAGGAAGAACACTCTTTGACATAAATCACAGCAAGATTTTTTTTGATCCACCTCCTAGAGTAACAGAAATAAAAACAAAAATAAACAAATGGGACCTAGTGAAACTTCAAGGCTGTTGCACAGCAGAGGAAACTATAAACAAGACGAAAAGACAACCCTCAGAATGGGAGAATATTTGCCAATGAATCAACGGACAAAGGATTAACCTCCAAAATACATAAGAAGCTCATGCAGCTCAATATTAAAGAAACAAACAACCCAATCCAAAAATGGGCAGAAGACCTAAATAGACATTTCTCCAAAGAAGACATACAGTTGGCCAAGAAGCACATGAAAAGCTGCTCAACATCACTAATTATTAGAGAAATGCAAATCAAAACTACAATGAGGTATCACCTCACACCAGTTAGAATGGGCATCATCAGAAAATCTACAAACAACAAATGCTGGAGAAGGTGTGGAGGAAAGGGAACCCCCTTGCACTGTTGGTGGGAATGTAAATTGATACAGCCACTATGGAGAACAGTATGGAGGTTCCTCAAAAAACTAAAAATAGAATTACCATATGACCCAGTAATCCCACTACTGGGCATCCACCCAGACAAAACCATAATTCAAAAAGACGCATGCACCTGAATGTTCATTGCAGCACTATTTACAATAGCTAGGTCATGGAAGCAACCTAAATTCCCATCCACAGACGAATGGACAAAAAAGGTGTGGTATACATATACAATGGAATATTACTCAGCCATAAAAAGGAAGAAAATTGGGTCATTTGTTGAGACGTGGATGGATGTAGAGACTGTCATACAGAGTGAAGTAAGTCAGAAAAAGAAAAAAAAATCGTATATTAACGCATGTATGTGGAACCTAGAAAAGTGGTACAGATGAACTGGTTTGCAGGGCAGAAATTGAGACACATATGTACAGAAGAAACGTATGGACACCAAGGGGGGAAAGCCACGGGGGGGCGGAGATGGTGGTGTGACGAATTGGGTGATTGGGATTGACATGTATACACTGATGTGTATAAAACTGATGACTAATAAGAACCTGCTGTATAAAAAAATAAAATTAAATTAAAAAATTAAAAAGAAACCAAAAAACAAAAGAAAAAACAAAAACAAACAAAAACTATTAGAATCTTTAGACATGGGGTTGGACATTGGTATTTTATATAATGTCCTCAGGTGAAAGTAATGTGTGGGTAGATTTTTGGCAATCACTAACTACAAGGAGATGCTCCTTTGACTAAGAATCGACAGGCAGTGAACAAAGCTTCATTGCAGGGCATTGTTCTAGGTACCACAGAGGATACAAAAAACAACCAAAACTTGTCTCTGTACTCAAGGAGCTTTCAGCTACTTGTAGGAGAAAACTTCCACTGGGGAAAAAAAAAAATAGCCAAAGGGTACAAGTGGTGGGTGTATGTGTGGGTAGAAAATAAATGCTGCAGAAATTTAGAGATGAGAAGTCAATGGAAGTTGGAATAGCCAAAGGTCTCATGGCAGAGGAGGGAGGTCACTGAAGATTTAGAGGGATATGAATGAAATCAAGAAATGCCATCCTTGACTTTTTCACATCAACTTTGGGACATATTTTCAGGAGTATGGGGGGCTTCTTGAAACTCTTATATGTTTGTGGCCTAAATTTTTAAGACACCACAAAACCTTTGTAAATATAATTTATTTCTGTAAAATTTCAATTCTCAGAACAGCTTTTGAATGCAATGCTACTGTTATTCTCTCTTTAAGAAACTGACACTTAGAAGTAAGTGATAGCTTTAAGGAAGTGTGGTATATAGGCAGGTGCATATTAGACTTGAGGGAACAAGCATGTAACCTCTGAGGATCTTATATTCAGGCAACTTGCCAATGTTTCTCAGAAAAGTCAGTGTTCCTTTTGCCTTTCTGGTCTCTTCCTAGATCACACAGGAAGGACAAACTTTCCCATAAGCAGCTGGGCAAAGCTCTAATGGCCTGATCCTCCATCTAGCAGCCTACAGCCTCCTCTGTATGTGGAACTGAAATTAGTCCTTAACTGTTCTCTTGGTAAGAACCAGTAATTTCATTTCTACTCATTTCAACACAGTTTCTTTGCTATTGGACCTAAGGGTTTTAAACAGAAAAGAAAAAGCCAACATTAATGTACATTTTGTCTCCTTTTAAGAGTATCCTTTTTTACACATGGAGTTTAAGATATCTAGACTTTCATTTCTGAGAATCACACCTTTGTAACACTTTTGTTAAAAGAAACTAATTAACTTTTCCTAATGGAAATGTTATAGAGGCATCACATGCTTATTTGAAGTTTTATTCTAAAGGGTTGGCTTAAGATCCTGTTTTTGGGGGGGTCTGACTGAACACTAACCCCAATTACTGGCATTTTTTGTGCCTCAGTGCTGCTGTTTCAGAATAAAAACCAATAACTCAACCCTACAGAGAAGCTTTATAAACTTCCCTAGTGAGTCTATAGCTCACTTCTCTTTTTTTCATGGTCACTGAATTAATTTTTCCTTGTTGCTTGGCATTCAATTATAGTGCATTGTCAGAATCAGATGACAACCTGCTATCAGAGAAACTGTAGAACTTGAAGGGAAAATACAGATTTTTAAGCCTTCTCCATGGATAACATCCCAGCCCTTGGCTTTCTATTCTGGAAAGCTTGTCACAGTTTTAGGTTGCTCTATCAGGTAGTTTTTTTTTTTTTTTTTTTTTTTTTTT
>NW_006790386.1:67817-75944 GCF_000442215.2 Lipotes vexillifer | reverse complement strand
TTTGCGTTACGTGGGCCTCTCACTGCTGTGGCCTCTCCCGTTGCGGAGCACAGGCTCCGGACGCGCAGGCTCAGCGGCCATGGCTCACGGGCCCAGCTGCTCTGCAGCATGTGGGATCCTCCCGGACCGGGGCACGAACCCGTGTCCCCTGCATCGGCAGGCGGACTCTCAACCACTGCGCCACCAGGGAAGCCCATATCAGGTAGTTTTGATCTTGCTTTTTTTGAGAACATATCAGTTGCCACTATTAAGAGTAATGTGTAAATTGGTTTAATTTTCTATTTGGGGGTATCTCTAAATTATAAATGGAGTAATTGTTTTTTCAGGGGTCCTTTGGAGTTGATCTTTAAATCAGGCTATTAAAAATGAGTTAGACTCCACCAAAAGAAAAAAGTAAAACAACAACAACAACAAAAATTGGGTAGCCACTATGGAAAACAGTATGGAGGTTTCTCAAAAAGCTAAAAACAGAACTACCATATGACCCAGCAATCCTTCTCCTGAGTATATATCCAAAAAAACCCCCAAAACACTAACTTGAAAAGATACATGAGCCCCAATGTTCATAGTAGCATTATTTACAATTGTCAAGATATGGAAACAACCTAAGTATCCATCAACAGATGAATGGATAAAGAAGATGTGGTGTGTGTGTGTGTGTGTGTATGTATACACACACACACATACACATATACACAATGGAATACTATTCAGCCATTAAAAACAATGAAATTGTGCCATTTGCAGCAACATGGATGCACTTGGAGGGCATTATGCTAAGTGAAATAAGAGAAAGAAAAACACTGTATGATATCACTTATATGTGGAATCTAAAAAATACAACAAGCTAGTGAATATAACAAAAAAGCAGCAGACTCACAGATATAGAGAACAAACTAGTGGTTACCAGTGGGGAAGGTGAGGTAGGGCAATAGAGGGGTGGGAGAGTGGGAGGAATAAAGTATTGGGGGAATAAACTATTGGAGGAATAAACTATAAGATAGACTCAAGGATGTATTGTATAAAATGGGAAACATGCCAATATTTTGAAATAACTGTAAATGCAAAGTAAATCTCAAAATTGTATAAAAAATAAAATTTTTTTCATTAAAAAAATGAGTTAGTCTCCTCCACCAAAAGAAAAAAGTAAAACAAAAATGAAGACATGTACCCTGGTTACAGGATTCAACCCAGGGGAATGACAAAGGATAAGAGCTGTGAAGTTTCCCTTTCAGGAAACCAGTTCAAATTGAAACAGGAGGCCCAAATTGACTCTAGAAGGAAAGTCTAGAAAAAAATGGAAATAAAGTAGGTTTATTTGTGACAGCTTGCATTTGTGAGCAATTCTATTGAAATGCTGGCTGCTAGAGGATGTAAAAAGACTTTAAGTATAAACACAAAGAAAACCAAGTGAATTCTTTTAAAAGAGGCAATAAATAACTCTAGGAAAAGCAAAAATTATGTTCAGAGAAAGAAAATAATATCATGACTTGGCACAGCAGTGAATTATATTTATATAATTACATTAACATAAAGTTAATTCTTAAAAACATGGACATAAATACCATAAGAAACAGGTAAGATACTTGAAAGTAGTTGCCTTTGGAAAATGGGATTCATGTTGCTAGGGTTGGAGGAGGAGCTGTTTGTTTTGTTTTAGTGTAAGCTGCTAACACTATCTGACTTTTAAAACTTTGTACCTCTACGATTTTGATTTAAAAATTAAACATTTAAAATACAAGTTTGTATTTCTAGCCCTTTTAGCATAAGTACAAGCTTGGCATGTTTTCCTCAGTGTTCGTGGAGCAGTGCTGATGGAGGGGATTGGCTTTTTAAGCATATGGCCTAGCAAGACTTTGGTGGGATTGGTAGGATGGAGGAAGAGCCTTAGGACTGGGGTTCTGTCTGGAAGTGCCCTGGTCAAATTTTGTTAATAACCTCTGTTGGCATTGATCCAGCCCTGATGTGTAAGGAGAGAGGATTTCATCAACCTCAGAGGGCTGAGTTCTGTGTGTTCCTCTGGGCTGCTGAGCTTTTCCTTGCCATTATTAGCTATTGGCCCAAACATAATTCTCATTATGAAAAATGTTCTTCCAGGACGCCTGGGTATGCAATGGGCTGTGTTTAACTCTTGGATGTGTCAAAGCACCTTGCTGGATCTAAGGTCTTTGGATGAATATGGATACAAGAGGTTGAGGAACTAGAATGCATTTTGAAAAAAAATGGACAAGGATTTATCTTGAACACCTGTCTGTGAGCAGACATGCTCTATACCTTCTTATTCATCCTTAAAGCAATTTTTCTCAGTTTGCAAAATAGCACCCAAGGCATGGTGCTAAGTTTGGGTTAGCAATGACATTTTTTTCACTTGAATAAGTTTCAAAATCTTATATCAGCTGGCTTTTGTAGCATGGCTAATTATATGCATGCATTAATGTTCTGTCATGCCTTAGTCACTCAAACACAGCAAAAATGCTTCTGGGACTAGAAACTGGTCATTTGAGTTGAGGTATGTGATTTTTTAACGATCTGAAACAGTGGAGTTGTTTACACTCAGGTTAAGAATTAAAGGAGAAATACATTCTAGTCTAGACTCAGATTAAGAAGGAACATGATATGTGTTTGGGGAAAGAAATGAACATTAGTTAAATGTCTACAATGTACCAGGCACTTTACATATATTATTTCATTAATCCCCGCAAAAACCCTGAATTATTCTTAAAGTCAAGATCCAGAAAGGTCATGTGACTTTTCTAAGGACTTCTAGCTAGTAAGTTGCAGAGCTCGAATTTTAAACAAAGTTTGGCTAGAAACCAAAAAAGAAAGAGGTTGAACAATTTTTACCAACATAAGTCCACTTGCAACAAAATCACTTGTAAAACCTGTTAAAAAGTGGAAATTGTAGGGCTCCATTCCCAACCTACTAAATCAGAATTTCTGGGAGAAAGGTCAGGGAATACCCAGTGACTTTTATGTACCCCAGAGTTTGAGAACCATTATATGGTAATTGTAAACTGTGCTCCAATTATTTTGCAGAATACATGGTATTACCCTTCAATTAAACTTCCTTCAAGATTAGCCTTGTTTTATCACTTCTATTTCTCATTCTCCATGTATGCAGTCACAATTTTGGGGAACTACATACAGAAAATATCAGAAGATCACATTTTAGACTCAAATGGGGTCACAAAGAATTAGCATTTTCTCCTTAGACTAAGTTTATGGGGTAGTCATACAAAACAACAGTGGAGTGGGAAGAATAAGAGCTGAGGAATTTTCTTTGTGTGCATCAGGGTAAGAACCACGACTGTGCTGCATCTGTTTACTGTGGCCTCTTAACTACTGATACTTGTTTTAACATACAAGTATAGATTTTCTCCATCTATTCTGATGGATCAATGGCTGTGTGCTAGTCCTATTTTATTCTTTCTTTCTCTTTCTTCTGTGCTTATGCATAGTTTATTCCTTGAATAGCTTAGAATTTGAGAAGACTGAATGAATGTTTCCAGAACCCCTGGAAAGGTTATTACCAGAAATTTAATAAAAACCTAAATACAGATAGAAATCAAGTGCAAGGCAAAATTAAGAAAACATAGGAAAGGGGGTGAAAACAATGAGAGAGTTTGTACTGGGCCATTTTTTCCATAAACCCAAATAAAAGGGCCATGCCCTGAATATAACAGAGCAGAAACGACAGGATGAAAAGAGATAAGGGCAATGTATTCTCTTCCTACTGTGTCCCTTTCCAAAAAGGGAAACTTGTTAAGGTAGAAAGATTGGAGATTTAGATTTTGGTACCAGTTTGGGTTCCCTTTTCTAATAATTCAGTGGATTTTAAAATAGGAGAGTGTAAGGTTACCAGTTCAATCTGGGATATTCATTCTGAATTTAACAAATATTTATTGCATAGCTTCTATATTAAAATCCTCTGAGTTTTGAAATACTGAACTCCTACTCAGGGAATCAGGGCAGACCAGTTCTAATCTCAATTAGTTGTGACTTCAAAATGGTCACTCATTTCCTCTGACCCTCAATCGCTTTCTCTGTGAAAGTAAAGCAGATAGTACTGAGGCTCTTTCAAGCTCTGTGAGTCTGTGTCGGCATTTACAATTGTGCCACAAGGAGAGTCTGAATATTTTCTTTGGTGGATTAGGAGATTCTGAGTGAGGTTATCATAAGTTTGTTTACACTGATGAAAAATTATAATTGTACCAGAAGATACTTAAAGCCAAGTTGATAGTGATTATTTTAGATAATATGTTCAGTTAATAGGAGTCCAATCAAGGCTCCTAGTCAGCATCTGTCTGTTTCTGAGACAGTTATCAAGTTAGTTGTTCTGCTGATAAAATAAAATGCTAATGTTTAATGTGTAAAGTGGATAGGAGAAAGTGGTAAAATATTTGCATCCTGATCACCCTGAGGTGAAAACTTCTGTGCATACTATTATATTCCAGTTGTTTCTGAACAGCTTTTTTGAGGTATTTATTGATGTACAGAGAGTTTTATTGATGTACCATAAACTGCACATATTTAAGGTATACAATCTTATAAGTTTTGACATGTGACGTATGTCCACATGTTAAATATGACCTATGAATCCATCACTACACTAAAGATACTGAACATGTAAGCACTCTCAAAAGACCCCTTTTGCCCCTTTGTCATCTCTCCCACCCTTCCCCACAACACCCCGTCCTGCTCACCCACCTGGCAGCCAGTGATCTGCTTTCCGTCACTATACATTAGTTTGCATTTACTAGAATTTTATGTAAATAAAATTACATAGTAGTTTGTATTCTTTTTTTGTCTGGTGTCTTAAGCTGAGCACTTATTTTGAGATTCATCCATACTGTTGCATGCATCAAGAATTCATTCCTTTTACTGGTAAATAGTATTTCATTGTATGGATATAATATATTTTGTTTTTCTATTGACCTATTGATGGACATTTGAGTTGATGACAGTTTGGGGCTGTTACAAATACAGCTGTTATGGACATCTGTATACAAGTCTTTATATGGACATACACTTTCATTTCTCTTGGATAAATAAACACCAAGGAGTGAAATGGCTGGGTTATATGGCAGGTGTATGTTTAACTTTATAAAGAACTTCCAAGCTGTTTTCCAAAGGGACTGTTGCATTTAACATTTCCACCAGCAATGTGTGATCCATTTATCATTAAGAAACGATAGTGTGAGTATGGCATATCTTTTTCCATACTTTTAACTTATTTGCGTCTTTATATTTCAGGTAGGCGTTTGGTATGCATCACATACTTGGGTCTCAAATTTTTATTCAATATGATAATCTCTGCCTTTTGAGGTATTTAGATTATTTATACATCATGTACATCATTAATATGGCAAGATTTAAATCAACCTCCTATTTAATTTCTCTTTGTCCTATATGCTTTTTGTTCCCCTTTTCCTCTTTTTCTGCCTTCTTTTGGATGAGCTGGGTATTTTCTATGATTCCATTTTATCTCCTTTGTTATCTCCTTTGCTAACAATTCTTATTCTTCATTCTATTATTTTAAGGGATTCTTTAGGATTTATAGTATACATGTTTAACTTACCACATTTATCTTCAAGTGATAATATATCATTTCAAATGATTTTATAAGGACCTCATAACAGTTTACTTCCATTTCCTCCCTATTAGTCTGTGTGCTATTACAGTCATACGTTTTACTTCTACGTATCTTATAAATCCCACATCCCACTGTTATTATTTTTACTTATGCAATTATTTTTTAAAGATATTTAAATAATAAAATACAAACTTTTATTGCCTTTGTGTAGATCCAAATTTCCAGTTGGTATCATTTTTCTTTGACCTGAAGGGCTTCTTAAAACATTTCTTGTAGTACAAGATTACTGCTTATGAATTATTTCAGGTTTTGGATATTGGAAAAAGCCTTTATGTAACATTTATTTTTGGAAAGATATTTTCACTAGCTATGGAATTTAAGATGGACAGAGTTCTTTTGCTCTTTCAGAAATTTAAAAATCACGCTTTGCTGTGTTTCCACTGGCATTGTTTTTGACAAGAAAGCTGCTATCATCCTTATCTGCATTCCTCTGTATATAATGTAACACTTTTCTCTGGCTGCTTATAAAATTTTCTCATTATCACCAGTTCTTGGGCAATTTGGTTATGATGAACCTTGGGGTAGTATTCTATTTCTTATTCTTGGGGTTTTTGAACTTTGTGAAGGTTTATACTTTTCATAAATTTGAAAATTTTTTGTTCACCATTCCTTTATCTTTTTCTGGTTCCTACCTTCCTGTGAACTCCAATTATGCATATATTAAGTCACTTGAAGTTGTACCACAGTTTACTGATTTTTACTGTCTTTGTAATTTTTTAGTCTTTTTTTCTGTTTCATTTTGGATATCTATTGCTATGTCTTCAAGTTCATTAAACTTCCACACTGTTTAATCTGTAATAACCTCATTAATGTTTTTTTCATCTAGGTTTTACTTCTAGGATTTTTCTGTTTTTTTGTCTCTAGAAGTTTGATATGGGTCTTTTTTTATATCTTCATCTCTCCATTTAGAATGTTTAATTTTTCCTCTGGCTTTGTGAACATATGAAATATAGTATAATGATTTTCCAATGTCCTTGTCAGTTAATTTTAACATCTCTGTCAGTTCTGGATCAGTTTTGGCTGATTAGTTTTTCTCCTTATTATAGGTTTTCCTGTTTCTTTTCATGCCTGGCAATTTTTGATTGGATGCAAGATACTGTGTTTTACCTTGTTGGATGCTGGATATTTTTGTATTCCTATAACTATTTTGGTTTTTTTTTCTGGGACACAGTTAAGTAATATGGAAATCATTTGATCCTTTCTGCCACTGCTTACAAGATTTATCAAGCAAGACCTGAGCAGTCTTTTGCCTAGGTCTAATTATTTTCCACTACTGAAGCAAGACTATTCTCAGTATTCTATCCAATGGTTCATGAATTATGAGTTTTTCCTCTCCGGTAGGGGATGGATCTAGTCCTATTCCCTAGTTTATCCTGCTGGTCCTGGCCCCATTTTGGGATCTGAGTGCTGTTGTCTCTAATCTTTTTGAGTATTTCTTTTCCTAGACTCAAAACAGTTTCTGCACATGTATGCCCTGATCATTGTTTGGCTGAATAATTGAGGAAGACCCTCTGCCAATCTAGAGAGGACTCTCTCTTTGCAGACCTCTCCTCTCCAGTATTCTGCCTTCCAAATGTAAGTGCCTTGGTTTCTCTAGATTCTCAGTTCCATCTCAACTCCAGAGTTTTGCAGCCTCTGCCTCTGTTTCTCCTCAGTGTGCAATGGTCCAGAAACTCTCTCAAAGCAATAAGTGTTGGCAATCCTAGGGTTCCCTCATTTGTTTTCCATCTCTCTGAGATCACTAACTTTCATTGCCTGATATCCAATAACTTGAAAATCATTTCTTAACTTACTCTGATTTTTTTTTGTTGTTTCAGGCAAGGGCATAAATTCAATTCTTATTACTACTTCTTAGCCAGAACCAGAAGTCTTCTCTGCTTTCTTTCTTTTAAAAAAGAGCAACCTGACTATACTAAATAGAAGAGAGGGTAGGAGCACAGAAATCACTTAGGAAAAAAATTCTACAGCATTTTCAAGAAAGAAATAACCCTAATTAATGTAAATGAGCAAATGTTTGTTTAAATATATAAATGAAATAGGAAAGACTTTGAAAATCCACCTTGCAGAAAAGCTCAAGAGTAGCTTCTAGAAATATATCATTTACAAGCATGCCAATATCATTATTTTATATATATTCTCAATGCAAAATAGAAGAGGGAAAATATCATCCCAGTAATAAAGCTCTGTGTAGTTTTAAAACATGTAACTATTTCCCCTGCACCAATGTGGCTGTGCGGATCCATTTTCTATGCACTGGGTAACTGCATCTAAGGGCACTGTAGATGGCAATGAGGTTTTTGTTTTCTTTTGTTTTTTTTAACATCTTTATTGGAGTATAATTGCTTTCAATGTTGTGTTACTTTCTGCCGTATAACAAAGTGAATCAGCTATACGTGCTTCTGACTAGCTATCTATTTTACATTTGGTAGTGTATATATGTCCATGCCACTCTCTCACTTCGTCCCATCTTACTC
>NW_006790386.1:44293-67807 GCF_000442215.2 Lipotes vexillifer | reverse complement strand
CTCTTTCCCCTCCCGGCATCCTGAAGTCCATTCTCTATGTCTGCATCTTTATTCCTGTCCTGCCCTTAGGTTCTTCAGAACCAATTTTTTTTTAGATGCTGTATATATGTGTTAGCACACAGTATTTGTTTTTCTCTTTCTGACTTAATTCACTCTGTATGACAGACTCTAGGTCTATCCACCTCACTAAAAATAAATTTCGTTTTGTTTCTTTTTATGGCTGAGTAACATTCCATTGTATTTATGTGCCACATCTTCTGTATCCATTCATCTGTTGATGGATACTTAGGTTGTTTCCATGTCCTGGCTACTGTAAATAGTGCTGCAATGAATATTGTGGTACATGACTCTTTTTGAATTACTGTTTTCTCAGGGTATATACCCAGTAGTGGTAATGCTGGGTCGTATGATAGCTCTACTTTTAGTTTTTTAAGGAACCTCCATACTGTTCTCCATATTGGCTATGCCAATTTACATTCCCATCAATAGTGCAAAAGGGTTCCCTTTTCTCCACACCCTCTCCTGCATTTATTGTTTGTAGTTTTTTTTTTTTTTTTTTTTTTTTGGTGGTACACAGACCTCTCACTGTTGTGGCCTCTTCCGTTGTGGAGCACAGGCTCAGGACACGCAGGCTCAGCGGCCATGGCTCACGGGCCTAGCCGCTCCACGGCATGTGGGATCTTCCCGGTCCGGGGCATGAACCCGTGTCCCCTGCAATGGCAGGTGGACTCTCACCACTGTGCCACCAGGGAAGCCCTGTAGATTTTTTGATGATGGCCATTCTGACTGGTGTGGTGATACCTCATTGTAGTTCTGATTTGCAATTCTCTAATGATTTGTGATGTTGAGCATCCTTTCATGTGTTTGTTGGCAATCTGTATATCTTCTCTGGAGAAATGTCTATTTAGGTCTTCTGCCCATTTTTGGATTGGGTTGTTTGTTTTTTTTGATATTGAGCTGCATGAGCTGCTTGTATATTTTGGAGATTAATCCTCTGGCAGTTGCAAATTTTTTCTCTCATTCTGAAGGGTTGTCTTTTGGTCTTGTTTATGGTATCTTTTGCTGTGCAAAAGCTTTTAAGTTTCACTAGGTTCCATTTGTTTATTTTTGTTGTTATTTCCATTGCTCTAGGAGGTGGGTCAAAAAGGATCTTGCTGTGACTTATGTCATAGAGTGTTCTGCCTATGTTTTCCTTTAACAGTTTTATAGTGTCTGGCCTTACATTTAGGTCTTTAATCCATTTTGAGTTTATTTTTGTGTATGGTGTTAGGGAGTGTTCTAATTTCATTCTTTTACATGTAGCTTTCCAGTTTTCCCAGCACTTATTGAAGAGATTGCATTTTCTCCATTGTATATCCTTGCCTCCTTTGTCATAGATCAGTTGATCATAGGTGTGTGGGTTTATTTCTGGGCTTTCTATCCTGTTCCATTGATCTATATTTCTGTTTTTGTGCCAGTACCATACTCTCTTTTTTTTTTTTGAATTTTATTTTATTTACTTCTTTATACAGCAGGTTCTTACTAGTCATCCATTTTATACACATCAGTGTATACATGTCAATCCCAATCTCCCAATTCATCACACTCCCACCCCCACCCACTACTGCTTTCCCCCCTTGGTGTCCATATGTTTGTTCTCTACATCTGTGTCTCAATTTTTGCTGTGCAAACTGGTTCATCTGTACCAATTTTCTAGGTTCCACATATAGGCATTAACATACAATATTTGTTTTTCTCTTTCTGACTTCCTTCACTCTGTATGACAGTCTCTAGATCCATCCACGTCTCTACAAATGACCCAGTTTTGCTCCTTTTTATGGCTGAGTAATATTCCATTGTATATATGTACCACATCTTCTTTATCCATTCGTCTGTGGATGGGCATTTAGGTTGCTTCCATGACCTGGCTGTTGTAAATAGTGCTGCAATGAACATTGGGGTGCATGTGTCTTTTTGAATTATGAGTACCATACAGTCTTGATGACTGCAGCTTTGTAGTATAGTTTGAAGTCAGGGAGCCAGATTCCTCCAGTTCTGTTTCTCTTTCTCAAGACTGCTTTGGCTATTCAGGGTCTTTTGTGCTTCCATACAAATTGTGAATTGTTTTGTTCTAGTTCTGTGAAAAATGCCATTGGTAGTTTGATAGGGATTGCATTGAATGTGTAGATTGTTTTGGGTAGTATAGTCATTTTCACAATGTTGATTCTTCCAATCCAAGAACATGGTATATCTCTCCGTCTGTGTGTATCATCTTTAATTTTTCATCAGTGTCTTATAGTTTTCTGCATACAGGTCTTTTGTCTCCTAGGTAGGTTTATTCCTAGATATTTTATTCTTTTTGTTGCAATGGTAAATGGGAGTGTTTTCTTAATTTCTCTTTCAGTTTTGGCAATGAGGTTTTGAAAACCTTCACGAGACCCAAGTCTCATCTTTGCAGAATGACGCAAGAGCTCATTACTGCTGATGAATTTTAAATAGAACAATCGTTTTGATTGCTTAAGTCTGACTCAGTAAGCCTGCAAAAGCATTTCTCCCATCATGCTGAATCCTCAACAAATCTCAGGATTCTACCAGACATTTTCATGAGAAAATATGAAAAATATCCAGAGTTTCACATATTACCACCAGGCCAAAATGACTCCTTTTTCTATGCTATGATCTATGGGCATTGAATAGAAAGAAAGAGTACTAGAGAATAAAGTTAGGGATATTAAAATTAAACCTCAAATTTCATAGTTGGTTCTTACACTTCCTTTCTGCTTTTCATATATTTACTCTCATTTCCCATTACCTTTTCTGAATTCTTTTTTTAGCTTTTAAAAAGTATTTATGGTACCTCAAATTCTTTAGGAAAGAAATGGACAATAATACATTCTGTGCATGTAAACAGCATTCTAGTCTATTATAGCAGGTGGTAAGATTCTGGCATAAGGGCCCTCATTCCTCTATCCCATGCTTATGGCTAATTTATCACAAAACATTCTCCCACTGTATCAGCTTTCATCTTCACTGTCTCAACTCAGTACCCCAGTTAGCTACTACCAAGCACTCGAAGTGGGACTGTAAAATAAATCCTATTTGCAATTCAGCACCTAGTCCTTTCTCTTACTGTTACAGATATGGGAACAGAGGCTTCCAAGCAGCTACAGGGCTTAGACTGATCCCTAACTCTGAGTACAGTCATTCCAGAATGTCTCCATAGTCCTAGAGGGCCAAATATTTTCATGTGAATACACAATGACAAAGAAGATATGTAGAAACAAGATGACAGAGCTGGCCTGGAAAGAAAGATTAAGAGACTTTCATCCTGTTCTGCTTGTTGCCAGACTGAAAATTTACCAAAAGAACAAAAAGATTTTCAACTGATTTAGAAACTAATCTTGTTTGTCAAGCAACCCAGAAAGAAAAGGTAGCATGAAATGTTTGTTTGCTTGTTTTTTTTTTTTTTTCTTATCCAGCTTTATATAGAGGCAGAAAAGAAGAATATACATATGGAAGTATTTCAGAGTCATTGGAAGTCGCTTCCCACTTAAAAACCCTTCTCTCATCATCAGGTCTTGATACGTGACATTCCTTTAATACGTGTATAGCTTATCATTACTCACTGAATGACTATATTAAAAAACAAATTCCTGTGCAGAAAAGGAATTCTTGGTTAAGGTGTCAACAAGCATAACAGATTATTTTCTCAGGGAAGTTTGTATAAAGAGGGGAAAAAAGAAAGAAAATACATAGTGAGAGACGTGAAAAAGGAGGCCAAGTAAATGAGTTGCCAAAGGTCTTTCAGGTGAAATTGAATTTTGAATCCTGAATTCCTTGACGTGATTACACGTGATTACACATTACACTCTCCTGCATTGCACACACCCTGGCGGTTCTTCAGAGACCCTTTCCATGACCAAAAATTATCACTCAAAGTTCCAGATAAAAATCACTAATATTAAGGGAACACTTACTACACGTTAGGCTATATGCTTAGTTTCTTAAGTGTATTACCTCACTTAGTACTCAAAGAAAACTTATGAAGTTCATTCTTTTATTATCCCTACTTTGCAGATAAGAAAATAGAGTCTTAGAGAAGTTAAGTAATTTGCCTAGGGACTTCTGGCTAGAAAATGACAGAGCAGAGATTTGAAGCACAATCCATCTGATTGCAAGCCAAACTTCTAATCACTACAGTAATCTGCTTTCAGTTGTTCCAGGGCCGAACAGAAAAATCTTCACCTGGATTTGTATGTTCCTCAGTATTAAGAATGCAATGATGGGACAATACATAAAAATTCTAAAGAATTCTTATTCTTTCTTCAGTTTTGCTAAAAATCAACAAAACATGTGAAAGGACATCTGACGTAAGATTGTGAGAGACATCTTACTGCAGAAATCAACCACTAAACCAAGGCCCTTGATCAAGCTGACCCTTGCAGGGAGGGAGGGATTTTAACATTTAGTTGTTCTCTTGGGCTTGTTTACTGGAGGTATGCTAAATCTTAGGCCAACTGTCCCATCTTCAACAGTTGATAAAAAATGAGAAGTCTGACCAACTTCTGTTGTTGGACTTGCAAAGACCTGAACTGAGTCACAGACACTTCATCCATTAAAGTCATTCATTCAAATGACATTTATTTGAACATCTACTAAGTTCTAGAAATGATGCTAAGTTTTGAGGATTCAAAGGTAAAACGATACGATCACAGAATTCAAGAGCTTCCTTAAGTGATAGGCTGATTGCGTCATAAGTAATAACAAAACTAAGGGTAATTGTTATCATGGAAATCAATACACACTGCAGTGCAAGTATCAAAAGACAGGTTCCTGCCCTAGTCCACCACGGCAATAAAAAGATACCATAGACTGGGTGGCTTATAAACAATAAAAACTAATTTCTCACATTTCTGGAGCCTGGGAGTTCAAGGTCAAGGTGCCAGCAGATTTGGAATCTGGTGAGGGCCCACTTCCTGTTTTACAGACAGCTGTCCTCTGTGTCCTAACATGGTGGAAAGGACACGGGAGCTCTCCAGAGCCTCTTTTATAAGGGCATTAATCTCATTCATGAGGGCTCTGTCTTGATGACCACATCACCTCCTAAAGGCTCCAGCTCCAAATATCATCACATTGGGTATCAGGATTTCAAAACATGAACCTTGAGGGGGAAGACAACATTTAGTCTATAGCAGTTCCTAAGTCTACCAACACAGTCTGGGAAGGCAAGAGAGAATATCCATAGAAGGCTTAGGCAGAAGACATGTCTCTATTTCTCTCTTCTGGGCAGTGCTACAAAAAAGATAAAATCACAAAGGGTAGAGGGCGAAGTTACCACCCAGGAAAAGGCATTACTCTCAAAGTTGGTAAGGGCTATTCTTGTTATGAGGGAAGTATTAAGACCCTAAATCTCTAATTACACAGCAATTTAAACATGTAAGTTCAATGATCCCAGGTCTCTCTCTGTGAATTCATATAAAATCACTTAATATTAATATTTTCATCATTTGTCCCAAGCTGCAATTGCTAATGGAGACTTCTGGTTCCTTGCAAGATTCCTCAAAAAGGTGATGGAAAGTGTGGAATTACATAGTAGTGAAGGTTTCACAACATTAAGAATATACTAAAAATCACAACTGTACACTTTAAAATTATTAAAATGGTGAATTTTACATTATGTAAATTTTATCTCGAAAACAAAAATTCCCTAAAAACATTTTCAAAACTCAAAGGACGTTTTTAAAATGCTTACAAAAAGAGTCCAACACTCTTGCTCACTTCTGGATTCTACTACATGTCACTGCTTTTCAAATTTTTAAAAATCCAAATAATAAAATAATTCAGACATGCAGAAAACTGCACAAAATATCCACCATCCAAAATCATATCACCACCAAAAATCAAGAATTATTAACATTTTGCCATTTTCAGATTATTTTCACTTAAGTTTTTTTCCATTAAAAATCAAATGTAACTTACAGTTGAAGACTTTTCCCATCTCATTCTCTGCTCTCTCCAAAGATAGCGATTTTTCTGAAACTGTTATGCTTCCCTTCTGTAACATATTCTGTAAAATATTAACCACCTGTAAGTTTTTTCACAGATTGTATACAACACCATTTCACAAGTTTAATTTTTTTTTCTAAACATCTATTGGAGTATAATTGCTTTACAGTGTTATGATAGTTTCTGCTGTATAACAAAGTGAACCAGCTATATACATACGTATGTCCCCATATACCCTCCTTCTTGCGTCTCCCTCCCACCCTCCTTATCCCACCTCTCTAGGTGGTCACAAAGCACCGAGCTGATCACCCTGTGCTATGCGGCTGCTTCCCACTAGCGATCTATTTTACATTTGGTAGTGTATATATGCCAATGCTATTCTCTTACTTTGCACCAGCTTACCCTTCCCCCTCCCCATATCCTCAAGTCCATTCTCTATGTCTGTGTCTTTATTCCTGTCCTGCCCCTAGGTTCATCAGAACCATTCTTCTTTTAGATTCGCTACATATGTGTTAGCATACGGTATTTGTTTTTCTCTTTCTGACTTACTTCACTCTGTATGGCAGACTCTAGGTCCATCCACCTCACTAAAAACAACTCAATTTTGTTTCTCTTTATGGCTGAGTAATATTCCATTGTATATATGTGCCACATCTTCTTTATCCATTCATCAGATGATGGACACAGGTTGTTTCCATCTCCTGGCTATTGTAAATAGAGCTGCAATGAACATTTTGGTACATGACTCTTTTTGAATTATGGTTTTCTCAGGGTATATGACCAGTAGTGGGATTGCTGGGTCATATGGTAGTTCTATTTGTAGTGTTTTAAGGAGCCTCCATACTGTTCTCCATAGTGGCTGTACCAATTCACATTCCCACCAGCAGTGCAAGAGAGTTCCCTTTTCTCCACACCCTCTACAGCATTTACTGTTTCTAGATTTTTTGATGATGGCCATTCTGACTGGTATGAGATATCTCATTGTAGTTTTGATTTGCATTTCTCTAATGATTAATGATGTTGAGCATTCTTGCATGTGTTTGTTGGCAATCTGTATATCTTCTTTGGAGAAATGTCTATTTAGGTCTTCTGCCCATTTTTGGATTGGGTTGTTTGTTTTTTTGTTATTGAGCTGCATGAGCTGCTTGTAAATTTTGGAGATTAATCCTTTGTCAGTTGCTTCATTTGCAAATATTTTCTCCCATTCTGAGGGTTGTCTTTTGGTCTTGTTTATGGTTTCCTTTGCTGTGCAAAAGCTTTGAAGTTTCATTAGGTCCCATTTGTTTCTTTTTGTTTTTATTTCCATTCCTCTAAGAGGTGGGTCAAAAAGGATCTTGCTGTGATTTATGTCATAGAGTGTTCTGCCTATGTTTTCCTCTAAGAGTTTGAAAGTTTCTGGCCTTACCTTTAGGTCTTTAATCCATTTTGAGCTTATTTTTGTGTATGGTGTTAGGGATTGTTCTAATCTCATACTTTTACATGTACCAGTCCAGTTTTCCCAGCACCACTTATTGAAGAGGCTGTCCTTTCTTCACTGTATATTCCTGCCTCCTTTATCAAAGATAAGATGACCATATGTGCGTGGGTTTATCCCTGGGCGTTCTATCCTGTTCCAGTGATCTATCTTTCTGTTTTTGTGCCAGTACCATACTGTCTTGATTACTGTAGCTCTGTAGTATAGTCTGAATTCAGGGAGCCGGATTCCTCCAGCTCCATTTTTCGTTCTCAATATTGCTTTGGCTATTCGGGGGCTGACCATGGTCTTTCTATTTAAGTCTTCTTTTATGTCTTGCAGTAATATTTTACAATATTTTCCATAATGGTCTTGTACATCATTTGTTAAGTTTATGCCTAGGCATATAGGTTTTTGTTGCTGTTTGAACTGTGATTGTTTTTTATTATTATTACATTTAAAAATTGTTTAAAATGATATATAAGATTTCAAATAATTCTTCTATCTTTGATGTGGATGAGACAGCAGAGTAGAAGGACCTGAGCTCACCTCCTCCCATGAAAACACCAAAATCACAACTAGCTGCTGAACAACCATCAACAGAAAAGGATGGAACCTACCAGAAAAGCTATTCTACTTCTAAAGACACAGAAGAGGCCAGAACAAGATGGTAGGAGGGTAGCATTCATGATACAATCAAATCCCATACCTGGTGCAGTAGGTGACCCACAAACTGGAAAATAATTATATCGCACAAGTTCTCCCACAGGACTGAGAGTTCTGAGCCCCATGTCAGGCTCCCCAGTCTGGGGATCTGGCATTGGGAGAAGGAACCCTAGAGCATTTGGCTCTGAAAGTCAGCAGGGCTTGAGCGCAGGAACTCCACATGACTGGGGGAAACAGATACTCTACTCTTGTAGAGCACACACAAAGTTTTGTGTGCACTGGGACCCAGAGGAAAAAGCAGTGATTTCAAAGCAGCTTGGGCCAGACTTACCAGCTGGTTTTGGAGGGTCTCCTGGAGAGGCAGGGGACAGCTGTGGCTCACTGCGGGGAGGGGACACTGGTAACAGAGTTACTGGGGAGTACTAATTGATGTGAGCTGTCCTGGAGGCTGCCATTATGATTTCAAGACCTGGCCCCACCCAACAGCCTTTAGGCTCCAGGGCTGGCCAAACAACGAACAGTGAAGGAACACAGCCCCGTCCATCAGCAGACAGGCTGCTTAAAGCCTTCCTGAGCCCACAGCCCTGTCTTATCAGACCCCTTGAAATGGACCTGCCCACCAGAGAGACAAGGCCCAGCTCTACCCACCAGTGGGAAGGCACCAGTCCCTCCCACCAGTAAGCCTACACAAGCTTCTTAGACCAGCCTCACCCAGCAGGGCGCAGACACCAGAAGCAAGAAGAACTACAGGCCTGCAGCCTGTGGGACCGCACATATAGAAAGTTAGACAAAATGCGATGGTAGAGAAATATGTTCCAGATGAAGGAACAAGATAAAACCCCAGAAGAACAACTAAATGAAGTGGAGACAGGCAATCTACCTGAAAAAGAATTCAGAGTAATGATAGTAAAGATGATACAAGATCTCAGAAAAAGAATGGAGGCACAGACCAAGAAGATACAAGAAATGTTTAACAAAGAGCTAGAAGACAGAAAGAACAAAGAGTTGAACAATACACAAATGAAATGAAAAATGCACTAGAAGGAATCAAGAGCAGAATAAATGAGGTAGAAGAACGCATAAGTGAGCTGGAAAACAGAATGGTGGAAATCACTACTGTGGAACAGAATAAAGAAAAAGAAGAAGAAATGAGGACAGTTTAAGAGATCTCTGGGACAACAATAAATGCACCAACATTCACATTATAGGGGTCCCAGAAGGAGAAGAAAAAGAGAAAGGACCTAAGAAAATATCTGAAGAGATAATAGCTGAAAACTTCCCTAATATGGGAAAGGAAACCGTCATCTTATATCGCACCGTCTGGAAACTGTCCAGAAAGAACAGAGAGTTCCATACAGGATAAACCCAAGGAGGAACACACTGAGACACATATTAATCGAATTGACAAAAATTAAAGACAGAGAAAATATGAAAGCAACAAGGGAAAAGCAACAAATAACATACAAGGGAACCCCACAAGATTATCAGCTTATTTTTCAGCAGAAACCCTGCAGGCCAGAAGTGGCATGTTAAATTTAAAGTGATGCAAGGGAAAAACCTACAACCAAGAATACTCTACCCAGCAAGGCTCTCATTCAGATTCAATGGAGAAATCAAAAGCTTTACAGACAAGCAAAAGCTAAGAGAATTTGCACCACCAAATCAGCTTTACAACAAATGCTAAAGGAACTTCTCTAGGAGGAAAAAGAAAGGCCATAACTAGGAACAAGAAAATCAGAAATGGGAAAGCTCACCGGTAAATGCAAACATACAGTAAAGGTAGGAAATCATCTTCACACAGATATGATACGAAAACCAGCAATCATGAGAAGAGGAGAGTACAAATGCAGGATATTGGAAATGTATTTGAAATTTTAAAACAATCTTGTATATATATAGACTGCTATATCAAAAACTCATGATAACTGCAAATAAAAAATATACAACAGATACTCACACCAAAAAGAAGAACAAACCCAAACACAACACTAAAGATAGTCATCAATCACAAGAGAAAAGAATAAAAGAGGGAGGTAAGAAAAAAGATCTACAAAAGTAATTCCCAAACCATTAAGAAAATGGTAATAAGAACATGCATATCGATAATTACCTTAAATGTAAATGGATTAAATACTCCGAGCAAAAGACACAGACTGGCTGAATGGATACAAAAACAAGACCCATATATATGCTATCTACAAGAGACCCACTTCAGATCTAGGGACACACACAGACTGAAAGTGAGGGGAAGGAAAAAGGTATTTCATGAAAATGGAAATCAAAAGAAAGCTGGAGTAACAATACTTGTTCACACAAAACAGACTTTAAAATACTGTTACAGGAGACAAAGGACATTCCATAACAATCAAGGGATCAATCCAAAAAGAATAACAATTAAAAATATATATTCACCCAACATAGGAGCACCACAGTATATAAGGCAAATGCTAACAGCCATAAAAGGAGATATCAACAGTAACACAATAATAGTGGGGGACTTTAACACCCCACTAATATCAATGGACAGATCATCCAGACAGAAAATGAATAAGGAAACACAAGCCTTAAATGACACATTAAACCCTTAGCATTCCATCCAAAGGTAGCAAAATACACATTCTTTTCAAGTGCACATGGAGCATTCTACAAGACAGATCACATGCTGGACCATAAAGCAAGCCTCAATAAATGTAAGAAAACTGATATCATATCTAGCATCTTTCACGATCACAATACTATGAGATTAGAAGTCAACTACAAGAAAAACACAAACACGTGGAGGCAAAACAATATATTACTAAACTCCCAATGGATCACTAAGGAAATCAGAAAATACCTAGAAACAAATGATAATGAAAACATGATGATCCAAAACCTATGGGATGCAGCAAAAGCAGTTTTAAGAGGGAAGTTTACAGCAGTACAATCTTACCTCAGGATACAAGAAAAATTCCAAATAAACAACCTAACCTTACACCTAAAGCAACTAGAGAAAGCACAAACAAAACCCAAAGTTAGCAGAAGGTAAGAAATCATTAAGATCAGAGCAGAAATAAATGAAATAGAGAAAAAGAAAACAATAGAAAAGAGCAATGAAACTAAAAGCTGGTTCTTTGAAAAGGTAAACAAAACTGAGAAATCTTTAGCCAGACTCATTAAGAAAAAAAGGGAGAGGGCTCAATTCAATAGAAATGAAAAAGGAGAAGTTACAACAGACTTACAAAGGGTCATAAGAGACTACTACAAGCAACTATATGCTGATAAAATAGACAACCTAGAAGAAATGGACACATTCTGAGAAAGGTACAATCTTCTAAGACCGAACTAGGAACAAATCGAAAATATGAACAGACCAATCACAAGTACTGAAATTAAAACTGTGATTTAAAAATTTCCAACAAACAGAAGTCCAGGACCAGATGGCTTCACAGGCAAATTCTATCAAACGTTTAGAGAAGAGTTAACACCTATCCTTCTGAAATTCTTCCAAAAGATTGCAGAGGAAGGAACACTCCCAAACTCATTCTATGAGGCCACCATCACCCTGATACCAAAACCAGACAAAGACACTACAAAAAAGAAAATTAAAGAACAATATCACTGATGAATATAGATGCAAAAATCCTCAACAAAATACTAGCAAACTAAATCCAACAATACATTAAAAGGCTCATACACCATGATCAAGTGGTATTTACCCCAGAGATGGAAGGATATTTCAACATCTGCATATCAATCGGTGTGATACACCACAACAAAAAATTGAAGAATAAAAACCATATGATCATCTCAATAGATGCAGAAAAAGCTTCTGACAAAATTCAATACCCATTTATGATAAAAACTCTCCAGGGCTTCCCTGGTGGCGCAGCGGTTGAGAGTCCGCCTGCCGATGCAGGGGACACGGGTTCGAGCCCCGGTCTGGGAAGATCCCGCATGCCACGGAGCAACTGGGCCCGTGAGCCACAACTACTGAGCCTGCGCGTCTGGAGCCTGTGCTCCCCAAGAAGAGAGGCCGCGATAGTGAGAGGCCCGCGCACCGCGATGAAGAGTGGCCCCCTGCTCGCCTCAACTAGAGAAAGCCCTCGCACAGAAACGAAGACACAACACAGCCAAAATAAATAAAGAAATTAAAAACAAACAAACAAACCAAAAAAAAAAACACACTTTAAAAAAAAAAAAAACTCTCCAGAAACTGTCATAAAGGGAACTTACCTCAACATAATAAAGGCCATATATGACAAACCTACAGCTAACATCATACTCAATGGTGAAAAGCTGAAAGCATATCCTTTAAGATCAGGAATGACACAAAGATGTCCACTCTCACCACTTTTATTCAACAGTTTTGGAAGCCCTAGACACTGCAATCAGAGACAACAAAAAATGAAATAAAAGGAATCCAAACTGGAAAAGAAGTAAAACTGTCACTCTTTGCAGATGACATGATACTATACACAGAAAATCCTAGATGCTACCAGAAAACTACTAGAGCTCATCGATGAATTTGGTAAAGTTGCAGGATACACAATTAATACACAGAAATCTCCTGCATTCCTATACACTAACAACAACAACAACAAAAGATCAGAAAGAGAAATTAAAGAACCCATTTGAAGATGGTTCTTTGGGACACAAGCCCACCATCTTCTCAGTCTGCTGGCTTCTGAATAAAGTTGCTATTCCTTGCCCCCCCAAAAAAAAAAAAAAAAAAAAAAAAAAAGAAAGAAAGAAACCCATTTACCATCACTTCAAAAAGAATAAAATATCTAGGAATAAACCTACCTAAGGAGCCAAAAAATCTGTACTCAGAAAAGTATAAGATGCTGATAAAAGAAATCAAAGATGACACAAACAGATGGAAAGATATAACATATTCTTGGATTGGAAGAATCAACATTGTCAAAATGACAATACTAC
Organism: Lipotes vexillifer; assembly: GCF_000442215.2. Classification (NCBI taxonomy): domain Eukaryota; kingdom Metazoa; phylum Chordata; class Mammalia; order Artiodactyla; family Lipotidae; genus Lipotes; species Lipotes vexillifer. The sequence goes on along the minus strand of NW_006790386.1, from coordinate 54,783 downwards.
CCAAGGTAATCTACAGATTCAAAGCAATCCCTATCAAATTACCAATGGCAGTTTTCACAGAACTAGAACAAAAATTTTTATAATTTGTATGGAAACACAAAAGACCCCGAACAGCCAAAGCAATCCTCAGAAAGAAAAACAGTGCTGGAGGAATCAGGCTCCCTGACTTCAGACTATACTGCAAAGCTACAATAATCAAAAGAGTAAGGTACTGCTACAAAAACAGAAATACAGATCAATGAAACAGCATTGAAAGTCCAGAAATAAACCCACATACCTATGTTCAATTAATCTACGACAAAGTAGGCAAGAATATACAATGGAGAAAAGACAGTCTCTTCAGTAAATAGTGCTGGGAAAACTGTCTAACACCACACACAAAAATAAACTATAAATGGTTAAAGACCTAAGTGTAAGACCAGATACTATAAAACTCCTAGAGGAAAATGTAGGCAGAACACTCTTTGACATAAACCAGAGCAACACATTTTTGGATCCACCTTCTATCATAATGAAAATAAAAACAAAAACAAATGGGACCTAACCAAACTTAAAAGCTTTTGCACAGCAAAGGAAACCATAAACAAAACAAAAAGACAACCCACAGAATGGGAGAAAATATTTGCAGATGAAGCAACCCACAGGGGATTAACCCTCAAAAGGTACAAAAACAGCCCATACAACTCAATATCAAAAAACCAAACAGCCCAATCAAAAAATGGCCAGAAGATCTAAATAAACATTTCCCCAAAGAAGACATAAAAATGGCCAAAAAGCACATGAAAAGATGCTCAACATCTCTAATTATTAGAGAAATGCAAATCAAAACTACAATGAGGTAACACCTTATATCAGTCAGAATGGCCATCATCAAAATGTCTATAAACAATAAATTCTGGAGAGGGTGTGGAGAAAAGGGAACCCTTCTACACTGTTGGTGGGAACATAAATTGTACAACCACTGTGGAGAACAGTATGGATGTTCCTTAAAAAATGAAAAATACAACTACCATATGACCCAGCAATCCCACTCCTGGGCATATATCCAGAGAAAATCATACTTAGAAAAGATACATGCACCCCAATGTTCATTGCAACACTATTTACAGTAGCCAAGACATGGAAGCAACCTAAATGTTCACTGACAAATGAATGGATGAAGAAGATGTGGTATATATACATAATGGAATATTACTCGGCCATAAAAAAGAATGAAATGATGCCTTGCAGCAACATGGATAAACCTAGCAATTATCATACTAAGTGAAGTAAGTCAGACAGAGAAAGACAAATATCATTTGATATCACTTATATGTGGAATCTAAAAATATGATACAAATGAACTTATTTCTAAAACAGAAACAGACTCACAGAATTAGAAAACAAACTTATGGTTACCAAAAGGGAAAGGTGGGTGGGGGGAGGGATAAGTTTGGAGGTTGGGATTGACATATACACACTACTATATGTAAAATAGATAATTAAAAAGGACCTACTGTATAGCACAGGTTACTCTACTCAATACTCTGTAATAACCTATATGGGAAAAGAACCTGAAAAAGAAAAGATACATGTATAACTAAATCACTTTGCTCTACACCTGAAACTAACACAATGTTGTAATCAACTATACTCCAATATAAAATAAAAACCAAAAAAGGAAACAAATAATTCTTCTATGATAAAAATACATGGCAAATTTGATGTATTCTTATTCTTTCTCTAATAAGAAATATTCCATTTGTCTGTAAATTCACTTGGAATTTTCAAGTAGAGAAAAATATCATCACTGCTATTTCTTTTTTCTTAGCTATGACAATAAAGCACAAAATTGAATAGATGCAGCAATAGTTGGCATTCCTATTGTTGTCAACTTCAAAGAGAATGCTAAATAACCTTAATGAGATTAAGAAAATAGGCTTCAAATCCTATTTTTTTTCCTAAAAGGATTCTTTAAATCAATGTACATACTAAACATTTTAGAGATAAGACATTAATAAGTTAAGATTGATGAAGCAGGCACTTGATTAAGTAAGGACTGTTATTATCTAATTTTACCAATGAGAAAATTAAGGGAAGTAACTTGTTGAAGACCACACAGCTAGTAAATGGTAGAACTAGGATTTGAACACAGAAATCTGCCTTCAGGGTACATGTTCTTAATTGCACACTTACTGCCTCTCTCTCAAGCTTGCTCACCTAACTTCCTTGAAATTATCTCCTAGTATTTTATTTCTACCTTATTTTAATTTTGTCCCCTAACTTTCTTTTTTACCCAGAGTCCCAGACTAATTATAAGATTCCTTGCCACTACCAGACTCAGTTTTACAGAGGGGGAAACCCTTATGGCATGCCATCTTTGAAATCTGTGCAAGAATCTCAGTTCTAGCTCTCTGCCTTTGATAGGGCCAAGACTAGATTTCTCCCCCTTGCCTGGGCCTAAAACCCAACTTCCTGGCTATTAGGATTATATTTCAAAACAATACCTCACTGGTCAGTCATCACGGCATCAGCTCATGCGCTTAGCATTTTGTTTTCATGTTTCTTCTTTATTTTCAACATCTAATATTTTTTCTTTTTGATTGTACTTCATTCTAATATTTTTATTATATTTTTACCCAGTGTTTCTATGTGTTTGGAGCCATGGAAGCGGGAGGGGAGAGAGAGGGCCCCTCAGTGTTATGTCAGTCGCAATGTTGCCAGAATTTCCACCTCCTGTTTTTCTCCCTTCTACCCTCTTCTTAGCATTTACCCAGCCTCTGCCTCCAGTCACTTTTTTAACCTGGCTTAATCACTCCAAATTTACTTAATGATGCACAGCTTTTTTTTTTTCTTCCTGAAAGCTATAACAATAGAAAAGGTTATTATAATTTCAAACTGGCTACTTTTTTTTTACATCTTTAATGGAGTATAATTGCTTTACAATGGTGTGTTAGTTTCTGCTTTATAAGAAACTGAATCAGTTATACATATACATATGTCCCCATGTGTCTTCCATCTTACGTCTCCCTCCCTCCCACCCTCCCTATCCCATCCCTCTAGGTGGTCACAAAGCACCAAGCTGATCTCCCTGTGCTATGCGGCTGCTTCCCACTAGCTATTTTACATTTGGTAGTGTATATATGTCCATGCCACTCTCTCACTTTGTCCCAGCTTACCCTTCCCCCTCCCCATATCCTCAAGTCCATTCTCTAGTAGGTCTGTGTCTTTATTCCTGTCTTACCCCTAGGTTCTTCATGACATTTTTTTTTCTTAAATTCCATATATATGTGTTAGCATACGGTATTTGTCTTTCTCTTTCTGACTTACTTCACTCTGTATGACAGACTCTAGGTCCATCCACCTCATTACAAATAGCTCAATTTCGTTTCTTTTTATGGCTAATATTCCATTGTATAAACGTGCCACATCTTCTTTATCCATTCATCTGTTGATGGACACTTAGGTTGTTTCCAAATCCTGGCTATTGCAAATAGTGCTGCAATGAACACTGGGGTGCATGACTCTTTCTAAATTATGGTTTTCTCAGGGTATATGACCAGTAGTGGGATTGCTGGGTCATACGGTAGTTCTATTTGTAGTTTTTTAAGGAACCTCCATACAGTTCTCCATAGTGGCTGTACCAATTCACATTCCCACCAGAAGTGCAAGAGTGTTCCCTTTTCTCCACACCCTCTACAGCATTTATTGTTTCTAGATTTTTTGATGATGGCCAGTCTGACTGGTGTGAGATGATATCTCATTGTAGTTTTGATTTGCATTTCTCTAATGATTAATGATGTTGAGCATTCTTTCATGTGTTTGTTGGCAGTCTGTATATCTTCTTTGGAGAAATGTCTATTTAGGTCTTCTGCCCATTTTTGGATTGGGTTGTTTATTTTTTTGTTATTGAGCTGCATGAGCTGCCTGTAAATTTTAGAGATTAATCCTTTGTCAGTTGATTCATTTGCAAATATTTTCTCCCATTCTGAGGGCTGTCTTTTGGTCTTGTTTATGGTTTCCTTTGCTGTGCAAAAGCTTTGAAGTTTCATTAGGTCCCATTTGTTTATTTTTGTTTTTATCTCCATTACTCTAGGAGATGGGTCAAGAAGGATCTTGCTGTGATTTATGTCATAGAGTGTTCTGCCTATGTTTTCCTCTAAGAGTTTGATAGTTTCTGGCCTTACATTTAGGTCTTTAATCCATTTTGAGCTTATTTTTGTGTATGGTGTTAGGGAGTGATCTAATCTCATACTTTTACATGTACCTGTCCAATTTTCCCAGCACCACTTATTGAAGAGGCTGTCCTTTCTCCACTGTATATTCCTGCCACCTTTATCAAAGATAAGGTGACCATATGTGCATGGGTTTATCTCTGGGCTTTCTATCCTATTCCATTGATCTATCTTTCTGTTTTTGTGCCAGTACCATACTGTCTTGATTACTGTAGCTTTGTAGTATAGTCTGAAGTCAGGCAGCCTGATTCCTCCAGCTCCATTTTTTGTTCTCAAGATTGCTTTGGCTATTCGGGGTCTTTTGTGTTTCCATACAAATTGTGAAATTTTTTGTTCTAGTTCTGTGAAAAATGCCAGTGGTAGTTTGATAGGGATTGCATTGAATCTATAGATTGCTTTGGGTAGTAGAGTCATTTTCACAATGTTGATTCTTCCAATCCAAGAACATGGTATATCTCTCCATCTGTTTGTATCATCTTTAATTTCTTTCATCAGTGTCTTATAATTTTCTGCATACAGGTCTTTTGTCTCCTTAGGTAGGTTTATTCCTAGATATTTTATTCTTTTTGTTGCAATGGTAAATGGGAGTGTTTTCTTGATTTCACTTTCAGATTTTTCATCATTAGTTTATAGGAATGCCAGAGATTTCTGTGCATTAATTTTGTATCCTGCTACTTTACCAAATTCATTGATTAGTTCTAGTAGTTTTCTGGTAGCATCTTTAGGATTCTCTATGTATAGTATCATGTCATCTGTAAACAGTGACAGCTTTACTTCTTCTTTTCTGATTTAGATTCCTTTTATTCCCTTTTCTTCTCTGATTGCTGTGACTAAAACTTCCAATACTATGTTGAATAAGAGTGGTGAGAGTGGGCAACCTTGTCTTGTTCCTGACCTTAGTGGAAATGCTTTCAGTTTTTCGCCATTGAGGATGATGTTGGCTGTGGGCTTGTCATATACGGCCTTTATTATATTGAGGAAAGTTCCCTCTACACCTACTTTCTGCAGGGTTTTTATCATAAATGGGTGTTGAATTTTGTCAAAAGCTTTCTCTGCATCTATTGAGATGATCATATGGTTTTTCTCCTTCAATTTGTTAATATGGTTAATCACATTGATAGATTTGCGTATATTGAAGAATCCTTGCATTCCTGGAATAAACCCCACTTGATCATGGTGTATGATCCTTTTAATGTGCTGTTGGATTCTGTTTGCTAGTATTTTGTTGAGGATTTTTGCATCTATGTTCATCAGTGATATTGGCCTGTAGTTTTCTTTCTTTGTGACATCCTTGTCTGGTTTTGGTATCAGGGTGATGGTGGCCTCGTAGAATGAGTTTGGGAGTGTTCCTCCCTCTGCTATATTTTGGAAGAGTTTCAGAAGGATAGGTGTTATCTCTTCTCTAAATGTTTGATAGAATTTGCCTGTGAAGCCATCTGGTCCTGGGCGTTTGTTGGAAGATTTTTAATCACAGTCTCAATTTCAGTGCTTGTGATTGGTCTGTTCATATTTTCTATTTCTTCCTGATTCAGTCTTAATGATGCACAGCTTTGCAGTCCTTGTGATGCCAGAAGGAGAAGATTCTCTCCTCTGTGTAACACTCAGGTGCTGGTAGAGGGACAAAGCAGTTCCCTGGGCCTAAAGATGATTCTTTCAGTGTTCTCCACATTGGAGTAGGTTTCGGCCACTGGTCTGTACTCCGACCAACTGCTCTTCTCCTACCCTCAGGTCCTGTTGCTGACTCTCACTGGACCAGATTTTTCTTATCTAAAGATAAATTCGATTTCAGAGTCCCTGTCATTCCTTCCAACCAAGCTTCAGCTAGCACCCATCCTTCCCTCCAGTCAGCATCCCCACCCACCTCCAGAAGACTCAGCAGATGCAAAAAGATACCTGAGCAGGGGCAAGGGTTGGGTGGAGAGGGGTGTCACTTCACTATGATTGTGGACTTGCCCACTCTCTGCTCTAGCCCACCAAGACCCACTGGTCTGTACCAAAAACAGAGCAAATCAAACATATGATGTAAATTTTATTTTAAAAGAATATATTAAAATTTTTGTTTCAAATGGAGCTGTTGTCTATGTAGTAAAGAAATCACCCATTAGTTCTCTGTTCATGAAAGCTGTAAGTATAATGACAACAGAAAACCTGACTCTGGGTTCCACCTTTACAAGGCCTTAAATCAGCATTCCAAGTTAGAATGTTAAGTCTAAATAATGTGTGAATATTCACAACTAAGGAACTAATCTGTGTGGGGACCACTTCTACTTACTTGGTAAAGACAAACTTCTTCAACATTATTTATTTATAACGTATGTACATTAAAACTCACTCATTCTTGAGGCATATACAGTTCTATGAGTTTTAACACGTCTGGATCACACAAGCAGGATGATCCAGTGCCATCATTCCCCAAATTCCCTCGTGCTACCTCTTATAATCATACCTTTCCCCAACCTTGTAAGCCCAGCAGCCACTGATCTGTTTCCATCACTATAGCTTTTCCTTTTCTAGAATATCATATAAAGCAATTGTACAGTATGTACTTTTTTGAGACTAGTTTGTTTCACTTAGCAGAATACATGTGAAGTTTATCCATGGTGTCACAGGTATCAGTAGTTTGCTTCTGCTTAATGCTGAGTGATATTCCATTGCATGAATTTATTATAGTTTATTTAGCCTTTTACCTGTTGAAGAAAGTTTGGGTTGTTTCTAATTTGGGATGATCATAAGTAATGCTGCCTAAATATTTTTGTAAAAGTTTTTTTGTGAATGTAAGTGTTCATTTCTCTCTGGTAAATACCCAGGAGTGAGACTGCTGATGATAATGGTGAGCGTACATTCAACCTCACAAGAAGCCACTAAACTATTTTCTAGAGTGGCTGTGCCCCAAGCAATGTAGAAAAGTCCCCAGAGCTCCTCACCCCTGCCAGACCTTGAGAGTGCCAATTTTGGAGTATTTTGTCACTCTATTTTCAAAATTAGAAATTCTATAATAGGTGTGTATAGTATGGATGGTAATTAAGCACACAAAAAGATGCTGAACATCATTAATCATTACGAAAATGCAAATCAAGCTCTTCTAACACTCTCATGAAAAGGGTATTAGGTTTCACACTAAAGAGACAAAAAATATTTCTTTCCAGGAGGTAAATAGTATAGCAATGTTGGCAGTATGACTCTCAACTTGATGGTCTGTGGATGTGAGAGGAAAACAAGGAGATTCAATAAAGATTCTGGAAGAATGCCTGGTCCAAAAATAAGAAAATACACTCCACGGTGTGCTGACAGTCACTTGCTGGGTATCTCTAATCTGTTGTTGGAAATGGGGTGTAGAATTGATTTCCCAATAATGGATTTTTTTTTTTTTTTTTTTTTGCGGTACACGGGCCTCTCACTGTTGGGGCCTCTCCCGTTGCGGAGCACAGGCTGCAGTGCGCAGGCTCAGCAGCCATGGCTCACGGGCTCAGCCGCTCCGCGGCATGTGGGATCCTCCTAGACCGGGGCACGAACCTGTGTCCCCTGCATCGGCAGGCGGACCCTCAACCACTGCGCCACCAGGGAAGCCCCCCAATAATGGATTTTTGACAGTTGTTAAAAAAAAAAAAGGTATTACATTTGCAGTTGAAAAGTGTAACTTTTCTGTGCTGTCTGAAAATTCAATGGTCCCTTCACTACAGGAAACAATGTGTTACATACAGATAAATAGAGGGAAACTGAATTATTGGGCAACAGTCCCACCAAAGGGTTCCATAAAATTGAGAGAGACCCTTCATGGTTTGTACTGATATAAGTGCCAGAAACTTGAGGTGGATTTATAGCCACAGACTTAAAATCCTGCCAGGAGACCTTGCCTCCTATCAGTTATCCTCCCCCAACAAGTTCCTCTGTTCCCCTGGCCTTCTCTAGTTTCCCCTCAGCACATTGGAATTATGAACATTATTCTCTCCCTACTTGCTTGAAGGACTCTCAATTCCAGGCCTCCTGATCTCTGGTCTTCTTTTGTATCTCATCCTGCCTTCAACTCTCCCCAAACCTTAGCCTCAGGCTTAGAGTCAAGGACACTTCCCATTGTCAGCCAGGCAAGGCTTGCCAAGGCTGAAGGGGCTATTTTTCTCTTTGTGGCCTCTGAAGGCCCTCACAGAGCTCCTCTAATTTTGCCTTCCTCCACTGATGATTTCATCTCAATTTGTTGTCAGCCCTAAAGACACGTTTGTCAACTTTGAGCCTTGGCAGCACTGTTAGCTAAACTCCACAAGTCACATTTGAGTCTCGTTTGAGTTACTTTTCTTTTCCTCCAGATTACAGTAAGTTTTCAATTAGTTTCTTCCTAACTTACTTCATACCTTTCTCAGCTATCTTTGATCACTTCTGTGCCAATATACACTATGGATTATTTATTTAAAGTCATTTAATTCTAATCCTAAACTGAGGGCTCTACTGTTTAATAAATGATAAATGTAATAAGAATGCTTCCGTTTTCCATTTGCTTCATTATAGGGTCATTTCTATGGTACACTGCATTAGGAAGGTTCTTTGGAGTCAATTATTTTGATCTATTCTTTCTGGAAATAAGAGCTAACATTCTTTAAGAGGAAGGATGGCCAAGCTGGCATCCTTGGAGTGTGCTGGCACTCCAAGCACAGACACATTCTAGTCCTAATTCTGTTGTTGACTCATGACAGGACCTCAAAAAAACCATCTAGAAATACATTACCTGTTAAGTGAGGATGAACTGCCTCTCAGGTTTCAGTTGAGGAATAAACTGCTAAATCACTTCCCTAACATATTGTGTTTTGTAGCTCATCCATCGTCAGGAACCTGAGCTAAAAAAGAGGGAAATGGCTCTCTGGATATGATCACACATCACTCATAGGTTGAGTCAATTGTTCTAGGCAATAGAACTCATGCATGGAACCTAGAAAAAAAATTTTAACTAAATCATAAATGAGTCAATTCTTTCAGGCAACAGAACTTACATATAGAAACTTTAAAAAGTTTTATCTAAAATGTGTTAGCTAAATTTCAGTTTAGCATAACTTATGATGTTACAAAATTGGGTTAATCTAGCCTGGAGCCCATACGGCCAAAAGAATTTAAGGATATTTCTCCTTGTACCACTGAGTGACACTGTAATTAATGAACAGATGATTTAATACCTATCTTGCTAATAGACTGTAAGTGCCATCAAAGCAGAGTTGGTGTCCTGTTGTGTTCCACATATATCTGTTAAATGAATAAGTGAAAAAATGACTTTTTAATTAAACAGCCAAAATATGGTTTAAAAGTAAAACTGATTATCAGGATTTTGCTTTGTCAGGGATTACAAAATACTCAGGAGTTGAACATTCAATTCTACTTGTCAAATGTTGTTGGCACAGCTGACAACTACCATTCGGTGTGTGCAGGCAGGCACAGATGTTTTTAGAGGCAGTTGTTCTTATCTTTAGTGAGATGGAAGGTTTCTGGGTTTTTTGTTTTTTAATTTTTTTTTGGTGTTTAAGTGTTCTAAGTGGAATTTATATAGCCTACAAATGTTGAACCTGTGGTATAAAAATATAAATAAAAGACTCTATTTACATAGGCTAATTAGATTGGAGGTCTGAATTGGGTTAGGTTCACAGAATTGAATCATCAATAAAATATACCCATGCCCCTCAATCTGGCCTCTAATCAGTCTTGTAGGTGGAAGAACCTAATTTTTTCCAATGTGCACTTAAGTGTACACAACAGCCAATAGTCTCTGCCTACCTCCAGAGTTTTGTTGTATTGTGCCACTGGAACTACACAGGAATCCAACTGTAGCTACTGAGTTCCCTCTGGACATAGCTGAGGCTCTGTTGCAAGTGGATCATTACACAAGGATCAGAGCTAGACTTGTTTCAATCTCATTGCTGTAGTAGTTGGTGACTTGGCAGCTCAGGAATAACCTCTTCTGTGGTAATCTGTAATGGCAATCCCATATCAAAACAGAATCTTCACTTTGTTGTATACTAATCTCCAAGACATTCTCTCACCTTCCTCAAATGCCTGTCAGGCAGATGGCTCAGTTTTTCCCTCTGCCACCATATTCCCTTTCATCTTCATAATAAGTTTTGATAACTCTTCCAACTCTGGCCTAAACCATCTAAATTGTAATCCCCAATTTAGAGATCAAAATTATTAAAAACTGCTTCAGATCCTGAACCTCAAACTCCAGTATGTCAAGTGTCATTCACGTTGATATAAAGAATGAGTTAAATCAGAGAGCCCAAAGGAATAACAATTGAGGGAAAG
>NW_006790386.1:41024-44283 GCF_000442215.2 Lipotes vexillifer | reverse complement strand
GAAAGAGATCTGCATCTCTAAAGAATCGCCAATGAATGAAAGAGAGCCCTGCTCTTTTAAGAAGCTGAAAGATACTCAACATAGCAGGGTAAAGATGAGGGAGGAGAATCAAGCATTTAAAGAGGAAGACAGTGCAGGGCACTGGGAGCCTTAGAAGTCACACTAAAGAGTTTGAACCTTATCTCAAAGCTATCGAAGGATTTCTCGCAGGGCTGTAGCAAGATAAAATTTAAAATTTTGGAAAGATCAATCTGGCTCACATATAGAGTAGGGATTTAAGGGAAATTAAGACATGTGGCCAAGAGACCTATAGGACGATGTTTTAGAAATCTGGGAAAGACATGTTTGCCTGAACATGGGCAGTAGGAATGGGGAGAAATGGATGAATCAGGAAGGATTCCAGGTAGGAGAAATGGCAAGCTTTAGTAATAAATAGAATCAAAGGGTAAGGGAGAGGGACTTGCTAAGACTGACTCTCAGGTATGTAGTTTAGGCAGTTGGATGGGGTGGAAGGTGGTTAATTTGACTTTAGAGAAGTTTGAAGTACCTGTCAGAAATCCACGCAGAAGTACTAGTAAGACATTTAAACAGCTGTATCTGGCTATTAAAAATAGAAGGGTTTGCTGTAGCTTGGAAATATGTCTGTACATAGGCAGAGGGAGAGGGGGAGAGAAAGAGAGAGAAAGAGAGAGAGAATATTTGTCTTAGCCTTAGTTCTCCAGAAAGTAGAACTCAGGCAGAAGTTTCTGTGCTACTATGTTTTTAGCATGTACAATCCAATGAAAGCATGAGCTGAAAAAGGGAAATGAGTCAAGGAAGAAAGGAAGACTAACAGGAGTTTGCTTTACTCAGCTGGTTGTCGCTTAATATCAAATTGGACTATTTTTCAGGAGACTGGAGAGCAGCACTGTATGGGGGAGGAGTGAAAGGGAAGAAAAATCTATCAACCTCAAATCATAGCTCCCACCTCCCACTGGTCAAAGGTTTGCCCCAGTGACTTTAACTTTCCACCTTTCTCACCCTCTAATACATATATCTCCTCCACTTCTGGGTTGCTCCTTGCATAGGTGACCACTAGGATTTTTGTGGTATCTGATGAGTCACTGGCCATAAGGAAGCCCCAGATTGGGAGGCAAGAGGCACACAGTGGGCATGAGGCAAGGCACTGCAGGTCGCACCCATGTGAAGTCAGTAGTGTAGCAGCTGGCAAAGCCCACCCGGAGTTGGTCACTACAGAGTGGCAGGGCTGAAAAAATTGGGCAAGGACTTTAGAGGCAGGTGAAGTCAAGAAGGCTTAAGCTGGTTTATAAAAAGTGTCTGTACACTCTAGGACAGAATGTAGCAAACACCATAACTAGGGGGATGGGCAGAGGAAAATAAGCGGTAAAGGATATTAAAAAGGCTGACAAACTGCTAGAAAGGTGGGGGTGAGGGAGGGCTTGACGGTGGGGAGTGGCAAGCAAATACAGCAAAATGAGTCATTCCACAAATTTTTCCCCTTCTGCACTACTGCTAACGATGATCCCTCTTCTTAAAGTATCTTCCCCCTCAGTTTCACTGCTGATCTTGTAATTTTATCCACTTGGCAAATAATGAATTACTTCTGCACTGAAAAAGTCTTTTATTATCCCTCTCCATCCAAACCAGAGGTCATTTCCCCTCTTCAGCCCACTTACGGAACTTGCAAGACCTTTCCCTTTGGGCTATTGCTACCTATGTATATGTTGTAAACTCCTGGTTAACTCCTCCACTGCTGTGCCAGTCCTACAGGACCTAGGGATCCTTGTTGATTGTGGATTATTTGAAGGATGAAATCATCATTGGAAAGCTGCACTTAGAGGTTCTCTAGCTAATATGTCAAAGGACTGAATGTCATAAAGACAATTTTCTGAAGCTCAGACTCTTAAGTGAACAGTAAGTTGTCTGGGTCAGGAAGTTAGATGAACTGGGCTTTACTCCCTTCATCTTCCTGTCTCACTTTTTGTCTTTCTCCTTTTGCCAGCTTCTTTTCTCTACTCTTTCCCCACATACATACTCATTCCCCATCATTTTCTTTCTTCCTTCTTCATAGCTATCTCTCATTCTCTCTTCACTTCCTTTTTAGCCCATCTGTCCCTTCTCCTTCCTTTTCCCTTCCCATTTTTAGACTGTTTATTAAGCACCTATTATGTGTAAGACACTCAAAAGGAATCAAATTACTGACCTCAAGGAAAAGAAAATCTAACTAAGCAAATGGAACACAGACATGTTATTATAATCCTTCAGTAAGTGTCTGGAACATGCCTCCTACTATTTCTGCTGTCCCTTCTCCCTCGCCTGGCCACCATTATTGGTCTCCAATTCCTAACAACAACAGCTGATTTTTCAACTGGCCATTAAAATGCACTGTAGCTTTGGGTTTGCAACCTTGGGACTCAACTACAAGCAGGGCCAGCTCTACTACTTGCCAGCACAGTAACCAATGGCCAATTCAGCCTTGGCTTCCTCATTGGCAAAGCTGAAATAACAATAGTGTTTCTTTCTTAGGACTATTGTTAGATTTAGAGGTAATGTATATAAAGCACATAACAGAGTATCTGATACAGAAGTACTGCTCAATAAACAGAATGCTATGCTAATGATAATCATCATAATATATCGCATAGTACTGAGTCATATTTTACACTTTATGTTTGGAAACCACATTTGAGATTAATCCTTTATTGCTGTTAAAAGCAATGCACAACTAAATGAAGTTGCTTATATACCACATGGTTTTTGATAGGGGTTGGGGTAGGTAGGGGACTTACCCGTTCTATGGGAACTGGCATAGATGCATTTTACCTGAATATGGATGAGTGAGAGGCAATATCCCATTCTTTATCCCCTTAGCCTCCCACCCTTTCCCTTCCAATGACTAGGGAAAGTATGCCTTCTCAAATAAAAAGGGAGAGTCTGTTTTCCTTAGGTTTAAATTTAGTTCCGTGCTATAAATTTCTAACTCTACCCTGGGACGTGGGCTGCTTTCTGTTAAGAAGATCCCATGAAAGGGTCAGGCTAATGTTTTCTCCAGAACTGTGTTTTTTGGTATGCTATTGGCACTGACAGTCCCTATGGTTACACACTCTGTTAGCCAGAGCACTTCCTGGGAGCAAGCAGAGGAGGAAGAATCAGAGAGGAGGTGGTGGGCAAATGCCCAGCAAGCAGTCTTGTCAAGGGACAGTAATGGGGTAGGAATGAGAGATGAAAGAATGGCTTGTGAAACAAAGACAAGCAAAGG
>NW_006790386.1:38700-41014 GCF_000442215.2 Lipotes vexillifer | reverse complement strand
AGCAGGAATAATGACCAGGCTTAAAAGGACTCTGGAAATAAAGGGAAAAAGAAAGAATTTACCATAAAAGAACATCAGGATAAAAATACAATAATTATTAATACAAAGATGGATCACAATGAACTTTAAGCTCCTAAATTATTATGTGGAGAAGAAAGAATATTTATTTTGTGAATTTAACACATTTGGAGTAATTTCATAGCTCCAAATATTTTTTGCATTAAAATTTGGAATTCAAATCTGATGATACAGATTCCCCTACAACTCCTAGTCCAGAGAAATGGCTCTTCAGCTTTTTGGAGCCATGAGATGCTTTTAAGAATCTGATGAGAGTTGTGGACCCTCCTCCTTAGAAAAAACCCACACTTATAAACAAAATATTACACACAGAATTTTATTCATTTATGCATCTGGACATGATAAAGCTTATTCATGGACTCCAATATTCTCAGATAAAGTAACTGGAATAACATCTTTTACCCTCATTTGACTGATGTCTTAGATAAAAGAAATCATCATTTTCAGAAAGGAATCATGATATTCTCAGATGGTAAATAATGGGAAGGACAGGAAGTTTACTTAGTCCCAAACTTTAAGTAACTTTAATACATTAACAAGGCTTTCAGATTGACTTGGAAACCTCTGCTTAAGTATTTTCTATAAGGGTCTGAATTGTGTCCAGTAAAGTGAAACCTGTACATTTCAGCTGACCTACTTTATGTACATTGCTTGCCTGGTCAGAGGCACAGGGTCTTCAGAGATAAGAGGCAGGGCAGAAAGAAAGGGAGACAGAGAGGGACTGTGAATTAGAGAAAGATTTACAAACCTATTGTATATGGTGAATAAATGATAAACACAAGAAATTCAGAGAATTAAAATCAGGAAATCTCCAAAACACACAATTGACTTGATACAAGGGCTCTGTAGAACACAAACCTTAAGACTCAAAAGTGAGATTTATTTTTAAACATCTTTTTTGGAGTATAATTGCTTTACAGTGGTGTGTTAGTTTCTGCTTTAGAACAAAGTGAATTAGCTATACATATACATATATCCCCATATCTCTTCCCTCTTGCGTCTCCCTCCCTCCCACTCTCCCTATCCCACCCCTCTAGATGGTCACAAAGCACCAAGCTGATCTCCCTGTGCTATGCGGCTGCTTCCCACTAGCTATCTATTTTACATCTGGTAGTGTATATATGTCCATGCCACTATCTCACTTCATCCCAGCTTACCCTTCCCCCTCGCCATGTCCTCAAGTCCATTTTCTAGTAGGTCTATGTCTTTATTCCCATTTTGCCCCTAGGTTCTTCAAGACTTTTTTGTTTTTTTAGATTCCATATATATGTTATGTTAGCATGCGGTATTTGCTTTGAAGAAACATGAATTACTAAATGAAATGTAGGATTCTAGGTTGGATCCTAGAACAAAAATAGTTAATCAATGGAAGAACTGGGGAAATCCAAATAAAGTCTATGGTTTAGTGAATAGTATTGTGCCAAGGTTAATTTATTAATTTTCATAAATATGGTCCTATAAGATGTTGAGATTGGGGAAGCTGAGTACTATCTTTGCCACACTTCTGTAAATCTAAAATCCAAACTGAGAGGTTAAAAATTTTTTTTTAAGAATCCTAAATGGAGGAACTAAAATAGATCTTGAAAAAAAATCATCAAATCTTCAAATATGATTTTAGAAAACTAAGTGCTGACCCATCCCACTTTGAAAGAAAGACTCCACCTGGTTCCTCAGTAAGTCTACTCTCCCATTTCATCTCCCTGATTACCATAGTCCTCCTTTACATTTACCTTGGTATCCCTCTGACCAGGTTTCTTTTCTCTCATGGGTAAAGAAAGCAAAATGCTTGGATGACCATGATTTAGCCTTTCATATTTTTGAGTTAGTGCTTCTATTTCCTGGAGCAAAAAGATTCCTTTTTAACCTTTTTCAGAAATTAACGTAACCTAGCAATTGTTTCCGTGCTGTTCAAACTTGCTTCAAAATGACAGTTTGTCCTAAGATCCTATCTATGCACACTCAGTTTAATTAGGTGGGAAAATATCTAACATATGTTATTAAATGGATGACTTGGAATGTGAACAGTTGAGGAAGAAAATACTGCTTTTTCAATGTTTAATTAATATATTGTCTGGCTTACTAAAAACAGATCCATTAAACATTTCTATGCAATCCAATACAACAAATGTTTATTGAGAGTCATTTATGAGCCATGTGCTGAGCTGAGTGATGGGAAAACAAGGCTGACTAAAATGAAATCCCTGACTTCAAGGAGACTCCATTTGGGGGAGAACAC
>NW_006790386.1:38500-38690 GCF_000442215.2 Lipotes vexillifer | reverse complement strand
GGAAAGAGTTAATTTCAATGTATTAAGTGCTATCAGAGAAGTACATATAGGGTCTCATGGGATTGTATGAGAAAGATGTAGGGACTATGGCCAAATGCACGTTTAATCATTCTTTTGCCCAGTGTCAAAACATCTGTAAAACAGATTAAAATGGTGTCTTTCCCATGGCTTTTTTTAAAAAACAGATGCT